>NC_061121.1:189539306-189586375 GCF_002878395.1 Capsicum annuum | reverse complement strand
GGATTCATGTTACAGTACTATAGAACCTGAAGTTGATTCCAACATATGAGTCATTTGTGAAACAAGTGAGTTATCTAATACAAAAGGTGAGTGATCTATTGTAATAGATGACTCATCTATTGGGAGTGATAGATGTTACAGTACTACAAAACCTGAAGCTAATTCCAACATATAAGTGATCTGTTGCAACAGATCACTTACTCGTTGCAACAGATTACTTGTTGAAATAAATGACTCATCTGTTGGAATTAACTTCAGGTTCTATAGTTCTATAATATGAATCCCAACAGGTGACACATCTATTGCAAAAGATAAATCACTTATTACAACAGATAACGCATCTGTTAGAATCAACTTTAGGTTCTGTTGCAACGGGTGAGTTTTCTGTTGCAACAGATGACTCGTCCGTTGGATTCATGTTCAGGTTCTATCCATTGTTAAAAAAACAGCAGTAGCAGTGTATCCAAATGAGAAATTCAACTAAAAAGCACAATTTTACTTACGAAATCACCTATGAAGCAACGCCCAAGTGATATACGAAATAAAATTTGACCTAAAAAATTGGTTATCAATAGCGGTAACAATAACAATTGTTAATAAGAGAAAGATGATGGTGATGAACAAGAAGAGATGATAATGAAGAAGAAGATGATGATAATGAAGAAGAAGATAAGGGGCTGGTGGGGGTGGGGTAGGGGTGAGGGTGGAAATTTTTTTTAAAGGGTTGGGGGGTTGGGCTGGTGGATATGGAATAAATAATTGTATAAGTTAATGGATAAAGTAGGATTATGTAATAATAAATAAGAAAATAATGACAAGAAAAACAATGAAACCATGAGATACCGCCAAATCTATGGTTCCATAAGGTAAGGGTTTTCATGGTTATCAAATCATGAAATCAAACCATACCACACCATACATTTTGAGAAATAATCAAAAGACTTAAGTCGTCGATAGCCCCTTAAATGTTTTGAGATTTTACTTGGACCCCTCAACCTACCATTGTACCTATTGAACATTTTAACAATTCAAAAGTCATTCCTATTAGACACAAAATATTGACATGGTAAAAAAAAAGTGTGTTTCACGCTCTTGAGGCACATGAACCAAATTTAAAAAGTATTTTTTTTCAATTTTTACACCTAACATAATTTTTTTAAAATAATTAATTTTGTTTTACTCATATTCTCCACATCTATCCCCTATCATCTTCTCTGCCCAAACCGCCATTTTCTCTCCCCCTCTTCCTTCTTTTCTCTTCAATTCTCTTTCTAAATCATCTTCTTTTTTCTTGTTTAAATTCCTCGTATTTGTTCATAAGAAAAAGTAGATATAAATTTTAATTTTTTTCCAGTAAAGGCTCTTATTTTGGTAAGAAATTTTTTTTATAAGGACTAATATAAAGGGAAGGAAGAGGATTTTTTTTTTCTTCACCATTGACAGCAACACTAAGAGAATGGAGAAACTTAGCACAAATCGACACTTTTAAGCAACAACAATAGACTCCCTGTGTTCTCCACCAAATTAACTCACTCACTCTGATTTTTCGATGAATCTCACCGAAAAACACGTCCCATCAGAAACCCTCCGACCAACCACCAATGTGTTCTAACCCAACTCACAAAGCTTAGATTCCTGCTAACTCAAGCCAATTCCGAAAAAATTTCATCAGTGAAATACCATCAGCACCACCGATAACTATTGTTAACCAACTAAACAACAACACTCCATAGGAAAAATCAAAGAAAGTAATCGAAGAGAAAAATAGAACTAAACTCAAATAATAAGGGAGTGGAGTTCGATAAAGAAGAAGAGGATTTAGGGGGGGGGTAGTGGTGTTTGGATTAATTTTAAAAAAAAATTCTTATCATTTTTATTATTTAAATAAATTTAATTTTTAGGAAATAAATTGAATTCAATTAGCACGTGACATTTTTTGGGTAATTAGCGAGCATTAATTTAAATAACCAGAATTACATGGTTTTGGAGCTTAGTCTGACTCCATTACAAAAATATTTGTGCATTTCCCTACACAGTTTGAGTACGAAGGAATATTTTGAGGATAACATTTTCCTTCTAAATCTACCCAGACATCATGGGCTATAAAAGATAGAGGGGTTGCAAAAACTTTACAACCATCATAGTAATTCATCCTTGCTCCTGCCTTAGCCATGGCATCGGCAACCTTATTTTGCTCCCTATAGCTACGGTGAACAGGAGGTCTACCCAACCTTCTTATCAAAGACCTACATTCATCAATAATAGGATTATAGAATAGGTTATCTTTTGTTTTGCGAAAATTTTGACTTTTGAAGAGTCGCCACTTAATTTTTGAAAAGGAATTAAGAAACCTTTATAAAATACTTTATGTGTTCCAAAACAGAAAAATCATTTAAATTTGAAAATTCTGAGTAAGCGATTACTATTAACGTTTTAGGAAGGTTTAAGGTACCTAAAACATCCGCTAACTTGCGGTTATCCAAACTGTTTGAAAACATCTTTTGACTAACTTCAAAAAGATTGATTTGTTGAAAAGTGATTGATTTTAGAAAACAATTTGTGTAAAATAAATTTGGACGACTTACTAGGGATTTTAACTAAGTCTAAACAAATAAAAGACAAATAAAATAAGCACATAAAAAAGGGATGGGGAGAAAATAAAAGACTTAGGCCATTGGTCTCAAATCAATAGAAGTTGTCCTAATCTAATTGGGCTTTTGGCCCACTTGCACCTGTCCTAATCTAAATGTTGGGCCTTGGCCCGTAACCTATCCTAAACTATTTTTTTAGGCCCGTGGGCCCAAAATATGCTCCACCTGTATTAAATTTACAACTTTGGCTTCGAGGCTCAAATGAATAAATAAAATAAAGACAATAATAAATAAATAAATAAATAAATAAAATGAAAAATGAGACTTTCAAGACTCTTGGCTACTTCAAAGATGGATTTTGACCCGCCTTTCTTCTTTCGAATCCTTGTATTCATTTGCCACGCGATTGATGTTTGGGCTTACTTTAGGAATTGACTCGGGGTTAAATGAGCCTCAATGGCCCATAATGGGCATATAAAGGAAAAAGGGAGTCCAAGTAGGACTCGGGCGCGTCCACATATGAAAGAAAAAATAAAGCAATTAATATATGTTCAAAGATCAATATTTTAAAGATCAATGGTGCCATTAAAAGAGCATCCTCACGCATAAGCCATGATATGAAAAGATGCAACTTATCCAATGAAAAGACAATTAACCTATCTTTTAAACAAGTTCAAGAATTTAATCGAATACAACATGACTAACTAATTCAAACAAGTTCATGAATTTAATCGAATGCAACATGATTAATTAATTCAAATAGATTAAGGAGTTAAATTGAATGCAATATGATTAACTAATTTTTGCACACATGATATCTAGAACAATAAAGGAAGAATAATCATATTAATTGTAATAAAAATAGGAGAAAGGACCTTCGGGACAGCCTAGTTGGTTTGGAGGGCGGTTACCCACCCGGGTGACCAAGGATCGATTCCCCCCTCAATGTCTTCTAGGTTTGAGTCTGTCGCACAAGGCTTGCCTAGTGCGGTTTACATCCCCATGTGGTTTGCAGGCTATTGCATCGGGGGGAGGGGGGGTTTACCCAGTGCTCATCCGAAGGGCAGAGGCTGTGGCAGAGGGTGTAGCAGCTGCGGTTTTCCTGGAAAGTTTCCAAAAAAAAAACTGGAGAAAGGAAAATTACATTTACCATATAATTAGAATAATTAAAATTGTAAACTATATGAGTTGGCTGACTGGTACTATTTTTCCAAGAAAATTTCAAACGAATAAAGCCAATGAATATATGTCCGCTTATCTTAATTCTTTATTAACGTTACCAAATTCAAGATATAGGAAAACTTGCCAATTAGAATCCCGGAATGCTTAGAAGATGATTGTTATTGACCCGAAGAAATCAAGGAAACTGCAATGTCGATTAAACTTGAAAGAACTAATCCACACTACAATAACTAAAGTCAAATCTATCCATGAACAAACAAAAACAAGAGAAATTTAATCTAGAAAGAAGCAATCAAAACTCAAAGCTATAACAAAACAGACTAAAGAAAAATGGCCATACATTTAATATCAAGCCTAGAAATAGCACAAAATTCTTTATTTACTATGAAGGAAATTGAAAGATATTCACATCAAACATGGATATCGAGATTATTCGAGATTTAGACGAACCCAGCTAGCCCACACACTAGCAAATCATAAATTTTTGAACCTATATACTCCCACAACGGACAACATTAGATGAACACCTATTTGAACTATGATACCAATATAGGAAATGCATAAGAGACTGAAAATTAAAAAAAATCCCTACCTAAGATTAAAACAATATCCCTATTGCAGATTATGAACGTTGAATCGGCAAATGACATAACGATCACTATCACAGATAATATCTACGGCCAATGAGGCATCTACAGCAAACAAACCCAGTGCTATCAAAATTACAACTAAGCAATTTACTGATTCTACATAGACAAAGGATGAAGAAGAAAACAATGAGATAAAAAGAGTGTATTTACCTCTTTAAGGGCAGCAAAACAGAACTTTCAAACTCTTCGGAATCAACCACCGCCGAAATACGTTGTCGTCGGTTTAGAAATTACAATTCTCAATCAAACTTCCCAAAGAGAAATGGAAAACTTTTGCTAAAAGAGAACAGTATATTCTTTTCTTTTGCTCGAAGGCCTTTTTTCCCCTTTTCCCTTTTTTTTTGTTTTTGCTCCCTCTCTCAGAATTTTTTTCTCACCCACCCTTTTCCTCTCAACAATGGGTTATTTATATAGAGGACGAATGATGGAGTCTCTTCTCAACCTTAGATGATGTGGGAAAAAACAAATAAAGGGCAAGCTTGGGAATTTTTCAAAAGGGAATTCAAAATTTGGAATCCAAGATAGCGTTTTTCACCAATAACCTACACGAATTTTGGAATTTTCTTGATGAAATAAAAATTTCCTCAACTAATAGAATTGAAGGGATGAAATTCCTTCATAAACCAATAGAAATTGAGTGGGTGTGTACGAATTCGTACTAATTAACCCAAAAATATCGGGATTCAAACATTGAATGAGACACCTAAGCGTGTTTTCTAGAAAATTCTTGGGTCGCTGAAATCGGGTCTTGATCGGTTGAAGTTGTACGCAATATTTGGGTCGGGTTTCATCAAATTTTGTAGGCTATTTGTGATGTCAATTTGGAGTGGTTAGCTAGGATTCGGGTCAGCGAGTTGTTGGGTTGAGAGTGTTTATCGTGATTTTGTTTGATATTATTTTGATGTGTTACTGCTGCTGATATCGTTTTGTCGATAGAAGAGGGAAATAAGGAGTGGATCGGGTTTGGACATTATAATTGGGCTGCTGGTGACGGGTTGGGTTAGTTGATGTTATTGGGCTGCACAGCTGGCCCAGATTTGGGATTTTAGGGATTTTAAAATTTGGAGGGTTATTTAAGACCTAATCCCAATTAAGATTAGGTTTGCGTTATTTATTAAATAGCCTATTGATAGAATTTTAGTAAATTATATTTAAATTTTAGCTTAATTAAAAGTTAATTGGCCAATTGTATTGAAATTGTATCCAAATTGACGTCAATTAAAGTCAAATTTAATAAATTGACCAAATTGCATCAAGATTTGAAACGAATTAGCAACTAGTTTAACCCCGAGCTTCTTGATTCGATAAAATTGAATAAATATTTTTCCAAATAAATCATTTTTTGGAATAAATCATATTTGAATCAAGATTTTATCCATTTGAATTAATTTTTAAGATAAGCTTTGATTAAAATTTGATATTCCGTAAAATAGTTATTTAAGTAACAAAATTATATAATCTCGTATAATTGAATACGATAATATAATTGATACTTAAAAATGGAAAAATTATCTTGGTAAAAACTTTTTAAAAGCTTTTTATTAGGATAAAATAAATGTCATAATTTTATTTAAAATCGAAGAAACTCAGGATTAAACTTAGCTGTGGAGGATAAAAATTAGGTGTCAACACCTTTTGCTAACCAGTTGATAACCTCTTGAGAGTCTATATTAATCTCCACAGGGCACAAGTTGTGCTTCAAAACAAGAATGAGACCCTGCCTAAGAGCCATGAGCTCTGTGAAGTTATTGGAGGTATGGTAGAAGTTTTTCATGAAACCCACTACCCAGTTCCCTATAGCATTCTTCACCACTTTCCCAATCTCCCCTTTACCTGGGTGGTCCAAACAAGCTTCTTCAGTGTTTAACTTGTAGGCATTCTTATTTGGGGGGGGGGGGGGACCATCCGATGGAGATAGTGATGTGGGGATTGCAAATAAAAGAAATGTTGATGTGGAAGAATTCCATAACTTTCGATTATGCTTTTTTGAAGAAGGGGGTGCAACGTCTGTTGTTAAAGACATTGTTGTTCCTGGTAGTCCACATGGCCTAAAGATAAAGGGGTAGGAGAGTAGGCCAGTCAACATAATTGTCAAACCTGATGGGGTTGAGTAATTTCCAGGTGTTTTCCCAGTTAGTAGGGGAGAAACTATGGATGGTGATGTCAGTATCACCATGGTATTCTTGAATCAGTTCCCTCCAAAGGGTGTTAGCCTGATTACAATCAAAGAAGAGATGCTAGACATCCTCCTTGAGGTTATTACAAAGATGACAGTAAGGAGAAATATTAATGCCTTTGTTGGTTAAGGTTTCTTTTGTGGGAAGGATGATGTGGTTTAAAAGCCAAAGGAAATTTTTAGCTTTGGGAAAATGGTAGCTTTCCAAATCCAACCCCAGGACCTGGAGTTTCTGGGTAAGTTGGTTCTCTTGCTATAGATATGGTTATAGGCACTCTTGCATGAGAACAACCCGAATCCACTTAAGATCCACAGGGGTGTCATTTAGGATATTTTAGTTAGAGAAAAAGGTATTTTTGATGGTATGAAGAATATTAGGGGGAACCTCAAAAGGTAAGGCATCCAAGTTCCAGCTGCTATTAAGTGAAAACTAGAGAGAGTTAAGGGACGGTTGTGGTTTAGGGTGGGGCCCTAGATGATACTCTTGGGATGGGGGAGAGGTTGGGAATCCAGTAGTCCCTCCAGACATCAACTTTATTACCATTGTGGATGGACCAGTAGATGGCATCCCTACAAAGATCTCATCCCCTTTGGAGGCTTCTCCATCTTCTAGAGATGCCAAGGGAGCTTATGGTAGATGGGGGCTTGAATTTATGAGTAAGAATTCTGTTCCAGAGGGTTGAGGAATTAGAATGCATCTTTCAAGCTAGACTGCTGAGAAGGGTATTATTTTTTATGCTAGTTATTTAGATATCTAACCCTTCCTCCTTTTTGGGTTTAGTGATGGTATCCCATTTGACCATATATATCTTTTTCCTAGATTCAGTGGACCCCAAATAAAATTTCTCTGAGATCTGTCATTCAGCTTATGAATTTTGCTGGGAAGGAGGATGTATTGCATAACATGGTTTGGCATGCAACCCAGACAAGTTTTAGCCAGAGTAGTCCCCCCATCCATGTTGAGGTACTTAGTTTTCCAGCCTGCCAGCTTAGAGTTTATTTTATCAAACATGAATTGGAAGTCCCCAGGGGTAGGTGGCTTATGAAAGGTTGGAAAACCAAGGTATTTCCCAAAGTAGTTGCTTGTTTTGCTGCCAAGGATGGAGGATAGATTGAGATTGGAGGAAACACTATAATTCTGAGAGAAGAGCACTTTAGATTTGATGGTATTCACTCTTTGTCCTGAGTGTTTGCTGAAACTATCTAGGCTGTTGATAATGGTGTGACAGTTTTGAACATCAACTCTTGCAAAGAGTGTTAAATCATCAGCAAAGAAGAAGTGAGAAATTTGGGCCCCCTTTTGCTTATGGAAATGGGGGACCACTGGAGGGTATCGACTTCATGGTTGATTCTTCTTGATAGAAGTTCTATGAAAAAGATAAAAAGGTAGGGAGACATAGGATCCCCTTGTCTTATTCCCCTAGTTGGATTGAAACTAGGGGTTATGTTCCCATTGACTAGTACCAAGATTGAGGAGGAAAAAATACAGGAGAGGATGAGTTTTGAAAACCCAGGGGGGGAGTTAAAGAAGGCTAGGTCTTGTCTAATGAAAGACCATTCCAACCTATAGAATTCTTTTTCCAGATCAATCTTAAGGATTATGTTGGCCTTATGACCTTTGATCCTCTTGAAGTGATCCAGGTATTCCTGAACAATGATGGCATTATCAAAATCTCTTATTTTTTAGAGGAAGCTTGTTTGATTATTCCCAAATATGATTTGAGGAGAAGTTTCAATCTATTGGTGGTGATTTTAGTGATGATCTTGTACTGGGTGTTACAAAGACCAATAGCTCTGAAGTTTTTCAAGGTGGTTGTATCTTTACACTTGGGGATTAGGAAAAGGTAAGTAGTGTTAATAGTGGGATCCATGGTCCTAGATATGAAGGTAGAACTGTAGAACTTTTGGAGGAGAGAAGCCATGGTATTCCAGTATTTTTGGTACATGAAGGGGTGCACTCATTCGGCCTAGGGGATTTGGAAAGGGCAAGAAGAACACAACTATCTTGATTTTCTCAAGACTAGGGATGGAATCAAGGAGAGGGTGATTGGAGGATTAATAGATCTATGACTGGAGGGGTTAGTCTAGCACCTAAGGGGGGAGGAGACATGGTCAGAAGTATAGAGGGAGGTATAGAAAGAGATAATGGCCCTAGTGATCTGTAAGACCCCGCAAAATTTCTAATCTTAATTCATCCTTTTAGGCTTGTCAAGGGGTCTCAGACTTAGAAAATTCTAGCTAAGTTCCTAGACTTAGTTTATTTTTGACCTTCGAAAGTTGGCAATCTCATTTCGTGACCTTAATGGTCTATCTTTTTGTTGATTCATGATCAGAGAGATCGATAGGGGTTACCGAATAAGTTTTAGATTATTTGAAACTCATTTAGACCACGTTTGGGGTCCCAAAATAGTGGACCAATGCAATCTTGGCACGTCGCGTCGCATATCGCATTGTTTAACATTATTGTAGGGACTGCCAGTAAAAATAATTAAGGTTTGGCGCGATCATGGCACAATGCATCGTGTATCACGTTGATGCCATCAATGAACTGCGTTGCTAATTGCGTTGATGCCTAGTTTTTAGTCATTAAATGTCCAAGCCTTTAAGGGAAAAAAGGGTCAATTTTCCACCCCTATATAAGCCTATAACACGAGATTCATCTAGGTTTTCACCAAAATATAGTTTTTTCTCTCAAATTCCTTCAAGAACAGGTCTAGGGTTTTCAATTGAAGGTTCTAATCCAGGAGATTCCACCGTTAATCTTCAAGAAACTTCCATCTAAGGTATGTAAAGTGTTGATTCATGGGTTCCTTTCACCCATGAAGCTTAAGAAACCCTTTTAAAAATATAAATTTTGAATTCCATGTTATGAATTGAATCATATTCATGTTTATGTTGTTGTATGATTACCAAGTTGAAATCTTTAATACATATAATGAAATTATGTTAGAATATGGTTGGAATTCTTGTATTTGAAGTAAAAATGTTGCCATGATGTATTATTTTAATGTTCATGCCTAAGCCTCAAGTTATCCATGCAAGGTGTTTGCTAAAATGCCTAAGAGAATAAAAGTTATGCTTTATGACTCAATTATGACCAAATTGATGAACCCATGCTTTACCTTTATGTTCACATTGACCTCCATGTTATTGTTATGAGTTGTAATGATTTGGTGGAATTCTCATGCGATTAAAATTTTGAAATTATGACATGTTTATATGTATTCCTATTCATGTGTAAGCTTATGACATACAAATACTTCATGAAAATCCCTAACGTTTGTACTATGAATTGTTGACTATGGTTATGTGTTCAAAAAGTGTCATGTCTTGTCAGTATCATCCTATCGAGTCTTGGGGGTACTTATACCCAACAATTTAGCTGTGTACCTAGATCCAGTGTCAGTTTCATGATAATCTCAGTCATGCCATGATCAGTAGTATTCTCAGTTAGTTTAGAAACTCAATAGAATTCAGTCAGTTGCATGACTCAAGAAAACTCAGAAATCTCATAAACTCAGTAAGTTAACAGAATTCAGTAACATTCCATCAGTCCACGGAACTCAGTGAACTCAGTCCAGTTTATCTCAGTATAATCAGTTCAGTGTCTATTCAGTTGAGAGTAGGATTCAGCACCGAGCAATCCCAAGGATGAGGGCATACACTGACAGTAGAGGGTGTGATCCTTAGAAGCAATCCTTGCATTCCAGAACTATGTAGCCAGCATAGGTTGAGACATAAACACTAACAGTTGAGGGTTGATGAGGTGGATTAACACTGAAAGATAAGGGTCCCACTATTCTTCTTTAGGGACACTGCCATATGAGGGTCACTCACAGCTTGTCCTTACCAGTGGCGCAATATTGACACCCTTTCAATTGAGGTTACAGATTGGACCCCAACTCTATACAGAAAAGGGGCATGTCGGTTAGATGACTACTTCCCACAGTCTCAGTCTTAGTCTCAGTAAAAGAACTCAGATAGTTCTTTAGATTCAGGACTGTCAGATACAGTCACTCAGTTCAGTACGGAACTCATCTAGTTTCATCAGAATCAGGACTGTCAAACACAATCACTCAGTTAACAGTATATCAGTTATACGAAACTCATGTTATCAGTATTCAGACTTAGTAGTCAGTATTATCACGATCTTATTTACAGTTACGTATTCAAGTATATATTCTCACGTTCATGTTATTCAGCCAGTTAGTATTGTTCATACATATGAACCCTATGCATTCAGCCTACCTCACTTTGTATACCAGTACATTCATACATACTGACACATACTTTTCTTCTGCGCTATGGTGTTTTATACCATAGGTTTGGACGCTCAAGTTCTCGATAGCACTTAGCTTCAGATTCAGCTATAGATTTGCAGTGAGTCCTCATCATTCAAGGATAGCAAGATTATTTCATTACCTCATTATTTCAGTTTTAGTAGACAGAGTTAGTTGGGGACATATCCCATCAACTCCACAACTTTCAGACAGTTTAAAGGCTTTCAGACTAGCATGTTCAGACAGTTTATTTTAGTTTTGGTATTGATATACCTTATTTCCAGATGTTATATTTTATTAGATATTTGAACCTTATGGCCTTTTAGCCTTTTTATTCCATATTTATATAGTATATTATGTAGTGCTCAATTACAAATATAAGTCATGGGTTAGCTTGTGGTCCTTTAGGATTGCTAGCATCGTGTAGCATTCCGGGTATCAGATTCAAGGCGTTATAAACTTGGTATCAGAGCCTAAGGTTCAACAGTGTCCTAGGAAGTCTGAAAATCAACATCTAGTGGAGTTTTATGCATGGGTGTGTCACGCACCACATTTATATACTGGAGGCTATAAGATGTTTTAGGAACAGTTTTCCTTCTTTCAGTATTCATGTCGTGCCAGTGAGCATGAGCTCAAATTTAAATTTCAGTCTAATATGTTTCTCCTTTTTCTCTTGCAGAATATGCCTCCCAAAAAAAGAAACGGAAATCAGTCAGCCCCTTCTAGCGCCACCAGTGGGCAACGCCCAAACAGACTTTATGATCTTTAGTCCCGACAAGATCAGGAAAATTCTCCCGATGTGGTCACTGGTACGTTACAGATCTTTCATATACATGTTTATGCTTTGCTAGATACAGGAGCTTCTTTGTATTTTATTACTCCTTATATAGCAGTTGGTTAGATTACATGGTATTTCATTAACTATTATTTCAGATATAGGTACCCATTTTACCTCTTATTTTTGGAAAGTATTCCAAAAGGGTCTTGGAACCAGAGTTCATTTCAGTACAACCTTTCATTCCCAGATAGATGGTCAAGCAGAAAAGACCATCCAGACTTTAGAAGATATGCTGTGAGCGTATGAAATTAATTTCAAAGGTGGTTAGGATGACCACTTGCCTTTGATTGAGTTTGTATACAATACAACTATCATTCCAGTATTAAGATGGCTCCATTCAAAACTCTCTATGGTAGGAGATGCAGATCTCCAATCGGTTGGTTCGAAGTGGGTGAGTACGCAGTAGTAGAGACTGACTTGGTATTCGATACCTTAGAGAAAATCCAGTTGATCAGAGAAAGGAAAAAGACAGCTTAGAGATGACAAAAATCATACATAGATGTGCATAGGAAAGATCTTGAGTTTGAGATTGGTGATCATTTTTATTTAAAAATCTCTCCCATGAAGGGAGTGAAGTGATTCGGCAAAAAGAGAAAGCTCAATCCCCGATAAGTCAATCCCATCAAAATTTTCAGTCACTTCAGTAAGGTAGCTTATGAGCTCAAATTGCCTTCAGATCTAGCCACAGTCCATCAAGTGTTTTATGTCTCCTTGTTGAAGAAGTACATAGGTGACCCAACAGTTGTAGTCCCAATAAAGGGCATAGACATTCAGAACAATCTCTCTTATGAAGAGATTCTAGTCGAAATCCTTGACTACCAGACTCACAGACTGAGGAACTTATTGGCGGAATCAGTCCGTTGAGGGAGCTACTTGGGAAGTAAAAGCAGACATGTGGACCAAGTACCCTCACATTTTCTCTGTAAACTCAGACTCAGCCCAAGGTAATAGCTTTCATTAAAGCTTATTCATTTTCATGTTCAAATGTTAGTTACAAGTTGGTATTCAGCGTTGGTATTCAGTTTCATACTCAAATTTCCATTATAAACTTGGTATCAACTACCATTGCATATTTAGTCCTATGCTCATGTATCATGTCAGTCATGTATTTGTGCATCAGATATGCATGAATAAGTGAGTCAGTACTCCCAGTCATGCATCCATGTATCAGCTCAGTCATGAAATCATGCATCAGATATGCTTGCTCAGTATGAATATTAGTAAATCAGTAATGTCAGTCATGTACTTATGTTTAAGTTGTTCATGATCAGTATATACTTCAGCTTATCATTTCTCCCATCTCAGTTAGTCTCATTCAAGGATGAATATTCCTAAGGGGGAGATATTGTAAGACCCCACAAAATTTCTAAGCTTAATTCATCTTTTTAGGCTTGTCAAGGGGTCTCAGACTTAGAAAATTCTAGCTAAGTTCCCAAACTTAGTTTATTTTTGGCCTTCAAAATTTGGTAATCTCATTTTGTGACCTTAATGTCCCTTAATGGTCTATATTTTTGTTGATTCATGATCAGATAGGTCGATAGGTGTTCCCGCATTAGTTTTAAATTTTTCAAAACTCGTTTAGACCACGTTTGGTGTCCAAAAATAGTGGACTAATGTGATCTTGGCGTGCCGCATCACCTATCACGTTGGTTAACATTGTTGTAGGGACTGCCAGTAAAAACAACTGAGGCTTGGTACGATCATGGGGCGGTGCAGCGGGTATCGCGTAAATGTCATCGACGCACTGCATCGCCAATCGCGTCGATGCCTAATTTTTAGTCATTAAATATCTGCGTCTTTAAGAGAAAAAGGGTCAATTTCCCACCATTATATAAGCCTATAACATGATATTCAGCTAGGTTTTCATCAAAATATAGTTGTTTCTCTCAAATTCCCTCAAGAACAAGCCTAGGGTTTTTAATTGAAGGTTTTAATCCAGGAGATTCCACCATTAATATTCAAGAAACTTCCATCCAAGGTATGTAAAGTATTGATTCATGGGTTCCTTTCACCCATGAAGCTCAAGAAACCCTTTCAAAAATATAAATTTTGAATTTCATGTTATGAATTGAATCATATCCATGTTTATGTTGTTGTATGATTACCAAGTTGAAATCTTTAATACATATAATGAAATTATGTTAGCATGTGGTTTGAATCCTTGTATTTGAAGTGAAAAATATTGCCATGATGTATTATTTTAATCTTCATGCGTAAGCCTCAAGTTATGCATACAAGGTGTTTGCTAAAATGCCTAAGAGAATAAGAATTATGCTTTATGACTCAATTGTGACCAAATTGATGAACCCATGCTTTACCCTTATGTTCACAATGACCATTATGTTATTGTTATGCATTGTAATGGTTTGGTGGAATGCTCATGAGATTAGACTTACGAAATTATGACATGTTTATATGTATTCCTATTCACGTGTAAGCTTATGACATACAAATACTTAGTAAAAATTCCCCAACGTTTGTACTATGAATTGTTGACTATGGTCATGTGTTCAAGAAGTGTCATGTCTTGTCAGTATCATGCTATCGAGTCCTGAGGGTACTTGTACCCGATAATTTAGCTGTGTGCCTAGACTCAGTGTCATTTTCATGATAATCTTAGTCACGCCATGATCAGTAGTATTCTCAGTTAGTTTAGGAAGTTAATAGAATTCAGTCAGTTGCATGACTCAGGAAAACTCAGTAATCTCATGAACTCAGTCAGTTAACAGAATTCAGTAACATTCCACATTACACGAAACTCAGTGAACTTAGTATAGTTAATCTCAGTATAATCAGTTCAGTGTCTATTCAGTTAGGAGTAGGATTCAGCACCGAGTAAACCCAAGGACGAGGGCACACACTGACAGTTAGAGAGATTCTTATGGTCTGCCATCCTTGTTTCTAGGAGGCTTAAGATGTAAGGCTGGTGGATACTTATCATGGATTAACAATGTTTTCTAAACTCCACATCATTGGCCCTCCTAGCATTCTAAATCAGGCAGCTCTTCATCAGTGGTTTGGGGGGGAGTGGTAGATCCTGCATAACTGCTTTCCTCTTTCCCAGTGCACTGAAAGGGGCAAACAACTCTATGTTCTTCCATTTCGTTGAAAGTAGAGTGACTTTGGCTATGTAATTCTCCCCTATCATAAGTCTTGAAATATTTAGCTTTAGTTCTAGCATTGTCAGTACTTAGGGAAATAGAACAATGACCATCTTATGGATAAGATCCATAAACTCTAGGTTTATTGGTCTTCCAGAGTTAAGACATCTAATTTGGGGATTATCAATTGGGCTAGTAGACTTTCCATTTCTCTATTGCTCTCCCTCAGAGCCTATAGAGTTTTTTCTCTTTCTATTATCTCCAGATACAGATATGTTGGTAATGAAGAGAGGATCAGGGGTGGTGGTGGAGGGATTTGACTTTCCCAAGGTGGACTCACAAAGTTGGACCAGGACCAGTAGTAAGGGATTTAGAGGTGGGAAAAAAGTAAGCACATGCTTACTTGGTTCATGATGGCTAAGAGGTTCGCCGGTGTTAAGTCCTCCTGAAAATATGAGCCTATCGCATGGAACAGTGTTGTCATCCATACATTTTGGCCAAAGCTGGACAAACCCTGGCACAGATATTCCATAGCTAGTTGAGCCAGGTACCTGGTGTTTTGAATGAAAAAAGTGACCTATCTCCCCTCCCATTGTGCATGAAGGGGTACTGTTTGATTGGAGAGACAAACTTCTAGCTAAGAAGTTGGGAGATGGTCTATAGGCGGAGCTGCCATGAATAGGGTGATCATGTTTGAGTTCTAAGGGGTGTTCATGGAGTTTGACATTGGAGTTTTGCATAACCTCTATATTGTTAGTATAAGTTATATCAAGAGGGGGGAGGCGAGGGGCATGCTCATTGGTATTGACACTAGCATTAAATGCTATGTCTACGTGATGGACAGTGTTCGGCAAATCACCCTAGGAAGTTGAGGGGTTTTTGACGAGCGTGGGAGTATTTTCAGCTCCAAGATCATAATTGCTTAAGCTGAGATAGCGTTGGTGGGTCCCATGATGGATCTCTTTCATTTTATTCCTTTCCTTAGAAGGAGTAGGACTGTTTAAATTAGAGAAAGGAATAAGAGAAGGAGGGCCTTTCAAGTTGGGCCTTTACGGGATTAAATGGATGATGTCCCAGATGATGAGAAGGGTTGAAGATCTGCTTCAGACTTCTCTTGGGCTTTAAGGAGAGAGCCCATTTGATATTGGGGTGGGGGTCTTAGGCTTGGCCCTAGAGAAGGAGAGAGGGAGGCCCAGAAGAGTCGCCTACTTTGGCCTTCCCCCGAATTAGCCCAGAAGGCTTGGGCTGCCCTAGATTCCCTCCGCCGCTAAGGTTTCCATCAATGGGTGAAGAGGGCAATAGATAAGGGATAGGAGACTTACATGTCATTGACTCCATGGTCTTACCTTCCTTGATTGGCTAGTGCTTCTTCTTCCTTTTGGCAAAGGTCACGGTTTGACACTCCATCCCATTCTTCGGTGATGATGGTCAATTGAATCGGTTCGGTCTGCCGAGATCTTTAGAATATGATAGTTTGCAGTTGTATGGCCCAACCTGCCACACGATGTGCATATAATCTCACCCCCTCATAGATGATCTTTTGTTGGTGGCTGCCAATGTTGATGGAGCCCATGACAGGGATCCCCAGTTGGATTTGGATGTATAATAGGGCATATTTGACCCTCAGAGTTGCTGATGTGCAGGCATCGATCTTCACTAACTTCCTAATTTTTTGCCCCACTCTTTGGAGAACTTGGGCATCATAGAACTTCGTGGGGAGTGAAGGAAGACAGACCCTAATTGCTGTGGATTCAATCTGTGTTGTACTTGGGATGAAATTGGGCTCCCACTTCCTTACGGATATAAAGGTTCTAACAATAAACCATGGGCCTCCTTATAAAGACTTGGCTTGACTTTCTAGGTTATTGAATTTTACCGTGTAGAAATCAAAGCCTAAGTCAATGAGACATAGTGGATGGATTGGCTTCTAATTTAGTTCTTAGATATTGCTGGGAGAATTTTTTTCAGAAAGGCTTGATGATTATCGAGAATTTCCAAGGGTCGTAAAGGTATTTTTTGTCCTCTATCGATAAGTTAACTATGTCCCGCTTCAGAGGTTTATCCTCTCCCCCCGGGCGGATTGATTTAAGGGGTGGATTGGTGAAAGGTAGTTGATTGGAGACTGCATCCTTATAGGTGATTTGATTATCTACCATGGGAGTGTCGTTGATATGGGTAGAGGAAGCCATAGGGGGAGATGGTTCTTGCATATCGGGTGGCCGAATTGGTCAAGGAGAGATGGTAGTCAGGAAGAATGAGGATAGAGAGAAGTAGGAACCTCTCTCTCTAACCCATTTAATTAAAATTTTTAGCACGTGACATTACTTCATTGATCTATTTGGCATGTGAGTTACACTCACATTTTTATTTTGTATCAAATAAAAAAAATCACAAGTAGCAAATTTAAGCTCATAATTAGACATTTTATAACAGTAGTTTCATAATTATCCAAAATAACAACTTGTATATGTATTTGATGCGTAAGACAACATTAAACAAATATACAAATGCAATTAATTACCTTATTCTAGGTAATAACTCGATTTTAAAAAAATAAAGAATTTCAGCTTCCTTAAATCACGTTCACTCAATTAATTAAAGATTAATTGAAGATTGTATTTCTAAAAATAAAAAATAGGAAATTTTTTTAAATGAGTTTCAAAACTCAAAATAGATTTGGATGATTAAAAAAATATTTTTTATTTTTCTCTTTCTTTTTTTTTTTATTTTTTTATTGTTTCTTTTTCTCTTTTCAATTTTTTTTTGTTTTCTTTTGTTTTTTAGTTTTCTCCTTCGTTTTTTTACATTTGCTTTGCACTTTTTTGTGTATTTACTTTTTTTCTTTTTTCCTTTTTTTATATGATTTTTTTGATCATCTTTTGTTTTGTATTTTATATTTATATGTTTTTTATATTTTATATATATTTGTATCAAATTATATATGTTAATAAATTTATTGTTTGTCTTTGAATAATTTATCTGTCAATATACAAAATTTATCATTTGTATTTGTGTAAAATAAGTATATGTAATAATTATATTTGCTTGTGTCTAAAATATACAAATATGCAATGTACCATTTAATACAAATGTAGCGGTTGTATTTGCATGTCAAATTTATCATTTATATTTGTGCATATATAAATATGTATCATTTGTATAGGTTGAAGTTGTAAAAACATGTATCATTTTATACAAATATAACATTTATATTTGTATAATTTATTATTTGTATTGTTCAATTTGTATCAATAAAATACAATTCATATCAATGAATATAAACACAAGTGTTTATAAAAAGAAAAATAACAATTCTTTTTCACTTATTTAAAAATACAAATGATGCAATTAACTACAAATTCAAATATGAATAAATAAAATTATAGATACAAATAAATATACGATTAATTTAAAAATATAAATACAAAATATTTTTTAAAAAAATACTGTATCGATGAAAATAAAATTAAAGTAAAGATATAAACTAAATAAAATCACAAGATAAAAATACAATATGCAGTTAACAAAAAATACAAATAAAAAATAATTTAATACAAGTGCGAATTATATAAAATATAAATGATAGTGCGAACTATAAAATATAAATACAAGTGTGAACTATAAAATACGAATACAAGTGCGAACTATAAAATACAAATACAAGTGCAAACTATAAAATACATTTAAATACAAGTGCGAACCAAAAAATACGAATATAATTATATCAATGAATATAAAATATAAATAATAATACAATAAATGATTGTCGTATTTTCATTATCATCCGTGACTTGTACTCCACATAGCGATATTTTATAAAAATTTTAAAAAATATATAAAATAGAACCCAAAAGAAAATGATAAAAATATATAAAAATAGAAAAAAATAAAAGCTAGAGATAGAAAATAAAAAAAATACCAAAAAACAAAAGTTAAAAAAAGAAAAGACCCAAAAGAAAAAGAAGTGAAAAAGGACAAAAAAGAAGAAAGAGAAATAAAAGCGAAAAGCAAGAAATTAAAAAAAGCAAAAAAAAATGAAAATAAAAATATGAGAAAGAAAAAATTAAAAAAACGAATAAGAAAAAATTAATAAAGAAAAAAACAAAAAAGGAAACAAAAAGGTGAAATAGAAGAGGAAAAAAATGAAAATAAAAAATAAAAAAAGGAAAACCAAAACGATAAAAAAAAATAAAAAAAAACTAACAAGAAAAAATGGCTAGAGATATAAGAGATAGAAAGAGAGAAAAATAAGATACGATAAGAGTAACTAAAATACTGCTATTATTATTATCCTATATAATTTTTTAAAATATTGCTATTTAACTTAATTATAAATTTAAGTTTGCTATCTCTTACTCCCCTATCCCATTTTATGTGTTATCATTTTCTTTTTGTCCGTCCAAAAGAGAATGTCATTTTTTCTTATTTGGTAACTATTTAAAGACACAATTCCACTTTTATCCTTGTTGGTTAAAAAAAAGATAGTAGCACATTTTTTGTTAAAGAACAATTTGGTAAACAGTATCAACTTTTCTCTTATTTTTTAAACTCTGTGCTCGATCAAATGATGACACATAAAATGAAAAGGAGGAAATATATTTTTTTCATTAAAAATAAAATATTCAATAAGTACAATACCAGTTGAGGAGTATAACTGAAATCTCGAAACACTTAAATTGACTTAAACCTGATCAAAACAAACAGAGAAAAGATATGATTTCCCTCCTGAACTTATCCGCTCAACTTACTTTAGTACTCTAACTTAACTTATAATTATTTATCCCCTTAACAACTTTCAAGTGAATTAAATACACTCTCAAAATCACAATCCCAGTCTCACAACGGAGAGTGCACTACACATGTGCCATGTCATTACCAAATGTCATTGCCACGTAAGAAATTATATTTTTTTTTAATAACCCCCGCCCCTCGACCCCCTTTTCCTTTCTCCTCTTCCACCCCCACCCCTACAAACACCATGGAAACAATCTTCAAATCATCCCTCTCTCCCTCCCCACTCCCCCCTCTTTCAGTGCCCCCTCCCTCCTCCTCTTCCAATGCCCCCCTCCCCCCAATGTTTTCCAATATTGTTTTTTGAGATTGTCCCTATAAGCACTTTTTCCATTTTGCTACTTTCCTTAACCTCACGTGTACACATTTATCCTTTCACAATTCATACCTTCTCATACTATAATTCCAGCTACACAAACTTTCAAAATTGAATCTTTTTTCCAAAATCAGAAAAAAGCAAAGAAAAAAAACTCCATTTTTTTCAAAGCTTTCAGCTGAAGGAAAAAAATAAAAAGGTCAATTTTTGCCCTAAATTTTCCCTTAAACCCTAGGTATTAAATTTTCTTAATTTATAATCCTACTGTTAGATCTCTTGGTTTAATAATTTGAATATTTATTCAAGAAATCAAAAAAGGGTGATTTTTTTTTTTGGTATAAGAATGTTGAATTCATGTTGAATTTTAATGGGTATTTGTTAAAATTTTGTTTTTGTTTGTAGATTTTGTGAATTTCAAATTCTCAGTTGTGTAATGAGTGGTTCAAAATTGGAAGGGTCATCGGCTCCACTGAAGGTTGAGATGATGTTCAATGGAGGAGAAAATTTAATTTAGTATCTTCGTGGTTGTTCTTTGATGGTGTTAATAGAGAAAAATGGAAAAAATTGAAGGAGAATGTTAGTGAAGAATATATTTGAGGTTGTTAATGGAAGAATTTGAGTGTTGTTGTTGTTGATGTTTTGGAGAAGAAAGAAGAAAAAATTATTCATTTTTTTTAAATTTCTATTATATTTTAAATATAATATTAATAAAATTATTTTTTTATAAATAAATGTACCAAGCTGGTTAAAATTCTTAGGAAGAGAAGGATCAGTATTGCGTGTATCCAAGAGACTAAGTGGGTAGGTTCTAAGGCTAGGAATGTGGATGGATATAAGTTGTGGTACTCAGGAAGTGAGAGGCGTAGGAATGGGGTAGGAATCTTAGTAGATAAAGAACTTAGGGAGCAGGCTGTGGAGGTTAATAGGGTTAGTGATAGGGTGATGACTATTAAGTTAGTCATTGGGGGTGTACGTGGAACATCTGTAGTGCTTATGCACCACAGGTGGACCTGGACGATGAGGAGAAGATGAGATTTGGGGAGGTTTGGATGAGGTGGTTCGTGGCATGCCTAGCTCGAATAAGATTTGCATAAGAGGGGACTTTAATAGGCACATCGAGGCTTTACCGGTAGGTTATGGAGATGTGCATGGAGGCTTTGGTTTTAGGGTTATGAATGATGAAGGAGCTGCTCTTTTGCATTTTGCGAGGGCCTTTGGGTTGGTGGTAGTGAATTCCTGCTTTCCAAAGAAGGAGAAGCATTTAGTTACTTTTCGTAGTAGGTTAGGTAAGACTCAGATTGACTTTTTGCTGCTTAGGAGGGGAAGAGAGCTCTGTGTAAGGATTGTAAGGTCTTGCCAAGTGAGACCCTCGCAACCCAACATAGACTTTGGTGATGGACTTGGTTATTAAGAAGGGTAGGGGTAGGGAGGGTCGTCCTAGAATTGAGTGGGGTGGCCTGACCCTAGTTAGTGCTTTGGAGATAGTGGCAAAGTTAGAGAGGTTAGGGTCTTGGAAGTGTAGGGGGATATGGATAGCGTGTGGGATATGGCTGCGGGTTACATCAAGGATACTACTAGAGAGGTTCTTGGTGTTTCGAGGGGCGGTTCTGGCCGACATCAGGGGGATTTTTGGTGGAATGAAGAAGTTAAACAGAAGGTAAAGTCGAAGAAGGCGGCTTACGTTAAGTTGGCGGAGAGCAAGGATGAAAAGGAGAGACGAGTAAATAGGGAGGAGTACAAGTTAGCTAGGAAAGGGGCTAAGTTAGCAGTCATTACTGCTAAGACAACAACATTTGAGAGGTTGTATGTAGGATTAGAGGAGAAAGATGGGGAAAAGATGTTGTATAGGCTTACCAGAGCTAGGGAGCATAAGAGTCAGGATCTGGATCAAGTTAAGTGCATTAAGGGGGAGGATGACAGAGTTTTGGTGGAAGACGTTCTTATTAAGAAAAGATGGCAGTCGTATTTTCATAAGCTTCTGAATGATGAGGGGGATAGAGGGATTGTGTTAGGGGAGTTGGAAAGACCCAAAGAATGTCGCGATTTTGGCTATTGTCTATGTTTTACGGTAGAGGAGGTTTGTGAGGCTATTCGCAAGATGCGAAGAGACAGGGCGGTGGGGCCTGATGAGATTTCGATGGACTTTTGGAAGTTTGCTAGCCGGGCAGGGTTAAGGTGGTTGACCGATTTGTTCAACACCATTTTTAAGTCCGCCAAGATGCCTGAGGCGTGGAGATGGAGCACGATGATTCCTTTGTATAAGAATAAGGGTAACATTCAGAGTTGCAACAATTACTGTGGTATTAAGTTGTTGAGTCACACGATAAAGATTTGAGAGAGAGTGTTGGGGCGGCAGTTGAGAAAAATTGTGTCTATTTTGGAGAATTAGTTTGGATTTATGCCTTGTCGCTCGACGACTGAAGTTATTCACCTAGTGCGGAGACTGGTGGAGCAATATAGAGAGAGAAAGAGGGATTTGCACATGGTGTTTATTGACTTGGAAAAGGCGTATGACAAAGTACCTAGAGAGGTTCTTTGGAGATGCCTGGAAGCAAAGGGGTCCCAGTGGCGTACATTCGTTCGATTAGGGACATGTACAAAGGGGCGAAGACTTAATAAGGACTGTGGGAGGGGATTTCGAGCATTTTTTGGTCTTAATAGGGTTGCATTAGGGATCAACTCTTAGTCCATTTTTATTCCCCTTGGTGATAGATGTGTTGACTCAGAATATTCAAGGTGAGGTGCCTTAGTTTATACGTTTTGCGGATGATGTAGTATTGATTGATTAGTCAAGTCGAGGTGTCAATGATAAGTTGGAGGTTTGGAGACAAACCCTGGAAGCTAAAAGATTCAGGTTGAGTAGGACCAAGATGGAGTACTTGGAGTGCAAGTTTAGTAACTCTAGGCAAGAGGACGATGTGGTAGTGAAGTTGGAGTCCCAGGTGGTTTGTAAGAGGGATAGTTTTAAGTACCTTGGGTCTATGATTCAGGGGAATAGGGAGATTAATAAGGATGTCGCTCAACATATTGGGGCAGGTTGGTTGAAATGGCGGCTAGCCTCAGGAATTTTATGCGATAAGAAGGTTCCTCCCAAGCTTAAAGGTAAATTCTATAGAGTTGCGGTCCGGCCGATTATATTGTATGGAGCAGAGTGTTGGCCTATAAAAAATTCTCATGTCCAGAAGTTGAAGGTGACGGAGATGAGAATGTTGCGTTGGATGTGTGGATTCACGAAGGTTGACAGGATTAGGAATGAGATTATTTGGGAGAAGGTGGGAGTGACACCGATGGAGGATAAGATTTGGAAAGTGAGGTTAAGATGGTTTGGTCATGTGATGAGAAGGGCCACGGATGCCCCAGTTCGTAGGTATGAGAGGTTGGCCTTAAATGGTTTCAAGCGGGGTAGGGGTAGACCAAAGAAATATTGGAGAGAGGTAATTAGACATGACATGGAGCAGTTATGGCTCACTGAGGACATGAACCTCGATAGGAAGGTTTGAAGAAAGAGTACTAGGACAGAGGGGTAAGGTGTGTGATCGAGTCATAGCCAGTACTTAGGAGAGGTTGGTGTATCTTGGCTGGTAGTGATAGGGTTGGGGGAAATGGGTGTCCTCTGTTGGTTTACGTACTATATTTTTTGTGGTTGTTGTACCTCTGTGTTTTTATCATGTTGTATGCTTGTGACGTTTGTCTACGGTCCTTTGTCTTGAGTCGGGGGTCTATCGGAAACAACCTCTCTACCTCTTCGGAGGTAGTGGTATGGACTGCATACATTTTACCCTCCCCAGCTCCTACGATATAGGAATCTACTGGGTTTGTTGTTGTTGTTATAAATAAACGTGCCCTTTTTTTCTTGAAAATGTCATGTCAGAATTAGAGGTGAAACTAATACACTTTAAAGATATTAAGACAGTAAATAAACAGAAGTTTAGTTTAAGTGCTAAAGTAAGTTGAGCGAAAAAGTTCAGGCAGATCATGTCTTTTGTCAAAGGCTAAAGCCATCGACAGCCCTCTAAACTTATCACGATCTTTTACTTTGGTACCTCAAGTGGACGTTGTTCACTTTTGACACCTCAAGTAGCCATAAAGTATGTCATTTTGACACTTTTTGCTGATTCAACAAAGAGAGTGTATCACACTCGTTTTTGGGCGCGTGGTAGGGGTATTTTCATAATTTTTTCATCTTTCTTCTTCACTCTTTCAACCCATTAACTTTCCCATCATTTTTTCCTTTTCTTAACACATATCTATGCTTAAGAAAATGGGTAATCAAGATTCTTACCTTTTTTTCTAAATCTTGATCCAATATCTGGGATTTGAAAATATTGAAAGATCAAGAAAATGGAAAATCAGAAATGGGTATTGGGTAAGGTGGTGGGGTGTATAGAAGCGAAATAGGAGGAAAGTTGACGATGCTATGGGTTTTCGATTAGCCCATTTGAGTTTTTTATTGAAATTTTAGGGACTAATTGTAAATTCTTTTTGTTTCTTTGAATTTTTGAATAGTCAAAATTTGTTTAACTCATTGAATTTACTCGTGTAAATTACGTGTGATAATTATAGTTAAACTTCAATTCTAGATAAGTTTATTAATTATAGAAAATAATTGTTTTTAAGAAACAAGAATGGTTGATTTTTTCTTCTGTTGATTTTAATCATTTTTGTTTCTTAAATTCGTGAAGCAATTCTGAATGGAGAGGTACGTTTTCGTGAAGCTTGTGTTTGAAAATGACATTTTATAGCTTGTGTTTAAAATTCGTGAAGCTTTTAATGCGTATCTGTCAACCTTAAAGAATGGGGAGGTATGTTTATCATCCTTAGAAAATTTAACCTCCGTAAGAAGGTTGGATAGGGAAGACATTGTTGAGGGCTTTTTTGTAATTATTTAGTACAAAAAACATGTGTCATTAATTTATTGGATATAAAATTCATGTGTTTTAGTCTTTCTTTTTCAAAAAATAAAAATAAAAAAATTATAAGTGCATATAGTGATGTGGCAATTTACATAAGTTGACACAAATTAATTGGTCATTTTATCCACGTTGGCAGTGAGTGAGATACACTCTATAGTGTTTATGTCGAAAGATGCCAAAATTACATATTTTATGGCTATGTGAGATATCAAAAGTGAACAATGTCTACTTAAGATACCAAAGTGAAAGATAGTGTCAAGTTTAGGGCACCATCATGAATTTGGCCTTTCTCAAACAAACATGCTTCTATTACTGACCTTTATCATGCTATATCAAACCATCAAAACCACCATCCAAATAAAGAGTAATAAGCAGGGACTTTTCCAAACATGCCTTAAGCTTATCTAACTGAGCCTAAAGCAGTTGCACTCTTTTATCTTCTCCGGCAAATTCCTCCAACAAAATTGAACGGCAGGTGCTTTTTCTTTTTATGCATATTACCTCAAATTTCAATTTTTGTATTATTTGAATTCATTTAAGTATGAAAATAGAAGATTTCTTCATACGGTCATTCGAAAAGATTAGATAGCTTTAGACAATTAAGTTTCACTGAACTTGTAAGTATGTTGCAGTCTCTTCACGAAGGAACTTATGTCTTATCATTTGACTGGGATTCCAAGCGATATATTCCTAGATTCAATAATTGCTTAGATTTATTTATTTATTTTAATCTATCCACTCTGTTTATATAATAAATCTATTTCATAAGTTAGTTAATCGCCTATATCCGCACCCCCCTCCAAATGGTATCAGAGCCTAGTCTATTAAAAAGTACAGCAGTGAGATATATGTTAGATATGTTAGAATTTATCTATGTTTATTGAATTAATTTATCTATTTTATTGAATTAATTATGAGAAGACCATTTAAAAATAGAGAAGCTTTTAGAAAAATTAAAGATTCTTTAATTAGTAATTATTCAGAATATACAAGTCTAAATAAAACAAAAGAAAACCCATAAAGATTAGCCTACCTAATTACCTTAATATCTGGTATTGAAGCAAAATTAATAATCCATTTAAAATCTAGAAGAATGAAACACATACCACCTAATTATGATAAAATTAGATTTAGATATCCACTAAGATATTATAAACATGGTTTGAATGAATAAAGTGCAGAAATACAAAGAATTAAAACAAATTATTTCTGAAAAACGTAAAGAATTAAAAATAAGAATAGAAAGACTACATTATAATATATTTACCGGAGTTAGTGAAATTCAATAAATACACAAAAAGATGAAATATCAAAATTAGAATCACAAATAGACAGTTTAGAATATATATATCAACATGAACTATTCACAATAAAATGAACAAAGAAGAATTTATAATAGATGAAAAAATATATGAAAATCACGAAGGATTAAAAATAAAAATAGTATTTTCTAATCTAGGAAGAAGATATAAGAAAATAGGTGAACATTTATATCTAATGTTAGAAAAAGAAGAATTAAAATTAGAAAATATATTGACAGCAATGGTAAGAATAGAAAGAGAAAACGAAGAAATAGATAGGAAAAAGAAAATAGAAAAAATAAAACAACAAACTACGGAAGAAATACGAAAAATAGAAGAAACTAAAAATAGTAGGATTACTGAATTAGAAAAAGAATTACAAATGTTAAAAGATCTGTATGAACAAAGACAAAAGAAAAAAGAAGAAAAAGATAGAGAACAAAAATTACTAAACGAGATAAATCAATTTAAGGAAAAATTGGAAATAAGAAACAAAGAATTAGAAATAAATAATATAGATATTGAAGAGACAGATAATTATGATTCAGAAGATAGTGAAACATATACAGAAATATTAACAAATACAAAAAATTTAGAAATCAGTGAAAAGCAAGAAGTAATTAATGAAGGAAACTTGAAAAGTACCAACACAGAAATAAATACTCTTGATAAAAAAGAAGATGAAAATATAATACCTAAAACAACAAAAATAAGAAAATCTATATATTATAAGAGCAAGTTTAAAAAATTTAATGAATATGACAAATGGACACCAAAACAAATAGTTAATAAAAATTATAACTTTTTAGACCTAGACTGTGTAATAGATACAGAAAAAACAATACAATTATGGATAGGATATATGACAAAACAATTATTACATAATAATATAAATATAACAGATGCACCAGAATATATAGAAAGAACACTAATAGGATCAGTAAAACTATGGTTTTCAAATTTAACTGAAAATAGCAAGAAAGTATTAAGAACTAATAAACCTATAGAAGGAACATCATCATCAACAACTAAACTAACACCTATAAAATTATTAAAAAAATACGAAACAGTTATAAAAGAGGAATTTGGTAGTATGACAACAATAGAAGAAGAACAAGATGAAGAAAAAGATACAAATAGGAATTTAATGTTAAAATTAGCAATATGTAATATGTGTTATATAGATGAATATACTTGCGCATTTAAAGAATATTATTATAAAGGAGCATATAGTATAGAAGAAAGTAAGGAAATAAGAAAATTATATTTTAATAAATTACCCGAACCATTTAGTTCAAAGATAATAAAAAGTTGGAAAGAAGCAAAAATAGTAGATACGTTAGGAGCAAGAATAAAATTTTTACACCAATGGTATAGAAACTTATGTGAAAAATATAGAGAAGAATTAAAAATGGAAAAAACATTAATAAAAAATTTAGCATGTTGCAAAAATAAAATAGCACCCCAATTTGGATGTGAAGAAAGATATTATAAGAAAAGAAAAAGACATAAGAAATATAAGAAATATAAAAAATCAAAATATAAATATAAGAAACCAAGAAAAAGATATTATGTAAAAAATTATAAATACAAAAGACCATATAGAAAGAAGAAATCTATAAAAGAATGTACTTGTTATAATTGTGGAAAGATAGGCCATTTAGCTAGAAATTGTAAATTACCTAAAAATCCAAAAAATAAACAAATATCAGAAATAAAAATAGATAATACAAAATATATGCAGATAGATTATATAGATTATGAATTAGAAAGTGAGGATAGTATATATGAAATTTCAGAAAACGAAACAGATACTGAAATAGATAGTGAAATAGATGAATCAAATGACTGAAGAAGATATAAAAATAATAACAAAGGAAGAATATTTAAATGATGAAGGAACGGAACAAAAAATAATATTTGACAGTAACATATTTGATGAAATAAAAGGAAAAGAATTAGATTTAAGTGTAGAAAAAATATTTAAAATACCAACAATAAAAAATATTTTTACCAGGAAAAAGGATGAATATTATGTAGTATGCCAAAAAGAACATGTAATAGACTGTAGATATGCAAAAGGCAAAGTTAGTATACCACTAGTAACAAAAAGAATAATTAATAAAGAGATAAATGATATAAAAAGTAAAGGAGATCCAATAAAATATGTACACCTTGGAGGTACAGAGATACTAATAAAAGCATGTTTTAGAGAAGGAATAGATACACCAATAGAATTATATTTAGCAGATGATAGAATTATAAAACCTATAGAAAAAAGCATAATAACTGCCGTAAAAGGAAATCTAATATACCAAAATTTTAAATTTATAATAAGTGCAAATTATTCAGTAGCAGTAACAGATAAAAATATAGATAAATCACTCGTATTATATTGGAAAATATCAGGAATAGAATTAACCCCAGGAAGTAAAATATTTACAGCAAGATGCAAAAATCTATATGTATTAACAACAAAACATAAAATAACAGGAAAAAATAAGATTAACAAAATACGAATAGAAAGCCCATTCGAACAAATTGTAAAAACAATAGATTATAATGATTATAGCTATAGAGACATAGATACAGAAGAAAATTTAGAAATAGTAAATGATAGAATAAGTACAACGAAAAGAATAGCTGATGAAAAACCAGAATCATCAAGCTCATAAAAAAGAACAAGTTATGAAATAAATTCAATAAGTAATTTAAAGCAATATTACATAACAGGAAAAATAAATGAAAAAGAATATCTAATACTTTTGAATACAGGACAAGAAGAAAATTATATAGCAAAATATCTAGTAAAAAATGAAGAAATAAAAACTGATAATGATATGTGCCCAGATCTACCAAGAAGTTTAATAAATAGTAAAAATATAGCAGAAAAAGAAATAATAACAGGAGTTAGAAAAATAAAAATAGAATTCAAAGTAAAGGAAGAAATGCAAAAAACAGACATAATATTAGGAATAAAATGGCTAGAACAAGTAAAACCATATAATATAGAACATACACAATTAACCTTAACATATAACAAAGAGAAGTTATTCTTAAGAAGAGCCTTAACATAAAATGAAAATATATGTATTAATAAAGATAGTAGTAGAAGGATATTACAGTAGATATTATATGTCTATGATAGATACAGGAGCAGAAACTAATTTATGTAGATATAATTACTTACCAGAAAGTAAATGGGATAAATTAAAAACACTAATAATAGTTAAAGGATTTAATAATGAAGGAAGTTTAATTACTTATAAACCTAGGAATGTAAAATACAAGTATGGGATAAGATATTAACAATAGAAGAAATTTATAATTATGAACTAACATCAAAAGATATACTTTTAGGAATGCCGTTCTTAGATAAATTATATCCACATATAATAACTAGAACAGACTGGTGGTTTACAACACCATGCAAACAGAAAGTAAGATAAAAAAGAGTCAATAATAAAATAAGAAAGAAAACTGATTGGATAAAAAGAAGTGAAAAAATTACACAAAAGTTAGAAAATATAAAAAATACTGAAGATACAATAGAACTAGTAGTATTTTCGATAAATAAAACAGAAATAACTATATTTTCAATAAATAAAATAGAAATAATTAAGAAAAAATTAGAATAATTATATAGTGAAGATCCATTAAAAGGATGGGAAAAACGTAAAACTACTATAAAAATTGAATTAATAGATAAAAATAGCATAATAACCCAGAAATCATTAACATATAATTTTGACGATTTAAAAGAATTTAAAATGCATATAGATGAATTATTAGAAAAACAATATATACAAAAAAGTAATAGTAAACATAATAGTCCAGCATTTATAGTAAATAAACATAGTGAACAAAAAAGAAGAAAAAGTAGGATGGTTATTGACTATAGAAATTTAAATGCAAAAATTATAACATATAATTATTCAATACCAAATAAGATATTAAAAATAAGGCAAATACAAGGATATAATTATTTTAGCAAATTCGATTGTAAATCAGGATTTTACCATCTAAAGTTAGGTGAAGAATCTAAGGAATTAACCGCATTTACGGTACCACAAGGATTTTATGAATGGAACGTATTACCATTTGGATATAAAAATGCACCAGGTAGATATCAACATTTTATGGATAATTATTTTAAACAATTATCTAATCGTATAGTATACATAGATGATATATTATTATATACAAAAACCAAAGAAGAACATTTAAAATTATTGGAGCAGTTTACAGATATAATAGAAAAATCGGGAATAAGTCTAAGCGAAAAGAAAGTTGAAATTATGAAAAAACAGATAGAATTTTTAGGAATACAAATAGATAAAAGTGGAGTAAAAATGCAACAACATATAGTAAAAAAATAATAAATTCGAAAGAAGAATTAGATACAAAGAAGAAATTACAATCATTTTTAGGATTAGTAAACCAAGTAAGAGAATATATTCCAAAATTAGCAGAAACTTTATAACCACTACAGAAAAAATTAAAAAAGGATGTAGAATATAACTATAATGAAGAAGATAAAAAACAAGTTCAAAAAATAAAATTACTTTGTAAAGAATTACCAAAATTACAATTTTCAGATGAAAATAGAAAATTTATATATATAGTAGAAGCAGATGCTAGTGAATATAGTTATGGAGGAGTACTTAAATATCGATATGAAACAGAAAAAATAGAACACCATTGTAGATACTACTCAGGTACGTTCAATGAGACAGAAATAAAATGAGAAATAAATAGGAAAAAATTATGTTCATTATATAAATATTTGTTAGCATTTGAGCCATATATTGTATATAACAAATTTATTGTACGAACAGATAATACACAGGTACGCTGGTGGTTAACAAAAAAAATACAAAATTCAGTTACAACAAAAGAAATTCGGAGATTAGTCTTGAATATATTGAATTTCACATTTATAATTGAAGTAATCAGTACTAACAAAAATGTTATTGCATAATACATATCAAGACAAAGCTACACATACTGAAATAATAGAAGAAGATACTCTAGAAAAAATACTCAACACCCTAACTACGCTTTCAATGAAAGTGAACAGTATGGGTAATGAGATAGAAAAGCTAAAGACTAATGAAGATAAACTGAAGTCTATAGCTACAAACCAGCTAACTCAACAGTGTGCAGAGCTATGTCGATCGGAAGACATTAAAGTTGCAGAGCTAGAAGGAGATGATGGGACACTCCATAAAACCCATAACATTTATCAATCTACTTCTGCAGGTACAAGCAAAGGAGTTAGTCGACCAAGATACCAGAACATGAATATAAATAAAATATTTGAGAAACCATTTATACCGAAAACACAAAAAGACCCCTTGTTCATACCCCCACAAGTTACCACATACCGAGATAGCCTAAACCAAGATAAAAAAGTTTACAACTACACAGCCCAGAAATACATAGAAAATATCTACAGAGTACAAACTTTTCTAAACCTTAACCCCAAAGCTACAAACATCAGAGAACCAAACACCAACTACATAACCCAAAAATTACAAGGATATAACAAACTAATTGCACTACCCAAAACTAACCCAAGCCTAGTAAGAACTTGTTTTGACTATGGACTATTAAACACCATATACACCCAAGTCGGAGAAGAATTAACAGCTATGGAAGAATTACACAAGATATTCACCACCTACAAAAGGATAACGAAAGGAAATCTATTTTACATAAAGTGTTATACTACACCAGCAGAGATATTATATGACGAAATAAAATCAGTTATACAAGTTGTAAAAATAGGACTAACCAGAGATATGATCATACCAGAAGATATTACATAGTAATCGGAGATACCCAGAATTGAGATACCCGATTTCTACGTAAATAAACGACTTATTGGACTAGCTACGATTATCCAAGAACTAGCAAATAATTATACTAATGGAAACCCAATATGGAGCTATTATTCGAGAGATCATCAAATGATTTACTCAAATTCAAAAGAGCTACGACAAGCAGATATGGAAGATGTCAAACAATGGATAATGACATTACTCAACCCAGAAAAATAATCTACCGCAAGAGCAATTAAACAAGGATTTATTTCAGACGGACTACTGACAAGATATTGTAAAATAATTGGACACAAATATCCAGATCACCAATATTCAAGATGTAATGGAGAAGATAACATTATTCCAAAAGTACATCTAGAATAAAAATCAAGAAGACAAAATGCCAGCTGGAAAGATAAGATAAGAAGTAATAATGGAGATATAGCAGATACGACAACATCAACGGAGACAAGATATTGAATTCATTGTATAGATTTTTAGTCTTTACGAATTGTAATTATTGCCTATGTAGACTTTTCTAGACTTAACTTTTCTAGATTTGTAGAAATTTTTAAGGCTATAAAAACTTTAGACTTTTTAGGGTATTAGCCTAGGTACTAACCTTTTTGACTTATAGGTTAGCATTTAAAACACGTGTAAAGATGCTTGTAAAGTTTTTTCGTTCTATAAATAAAGGAAACTGAAGGCATTGCAAAGCAAGCCTTCATGTGTTGAAGCAATACTCTCTCCAATTCATAACAAATATTTTGCTCAGTTAATTAAAAAACAGACATATTTCAATGGAAAAAGCTATGGAGGAGCAAACTTCAGAAATATCGAAACTACCCGAACAGGTGTGTTTATTTATGATTATGAATAGCTAAATTCATAATTTCCAACAATCATGATATGATAAAATAAATTCATATTAGTTACTTTATAGTAGAATTATTCGAAGAATAATATGTTAAGAAGTTTATTAGCAAAGTGGAAACGGAGAAAAATCCCTAAGAACTATGCCATCCTAAAGGTGAAACCAATGAGGCAAGAAGCCGTGGCGGGGAGTAACCAGAGTAGAGGCACTGTTTAAGGGAAAAAGTATCCAAATTACCATGCTAATAGTGACCGAAGAACATATTATTTAAGAATAATCTAGTATATAGTAATCTAAGATGACCATATTTTGTTATGTACATGGTTGAAGAAAATATTTTGAAAAAAGCAATTTTATGAAAATGAATAATCATTTATCTGATGTGATGACAGATAAATTTAAAATACTTATTTTGTATGCACTTAAAGATATAAAAGTAGTAGATATAAGAAAAATCATATTAGAAAAAGCATTTGGTAAATATTACATGACTAGAGTAAATTATATACCATACCTACCTAACTACTCTTACAAATACTTACCATGATAAATTACATAGAATTTTTAGAAAAAGATATGAGAAACATACAGTTACTAGAAAAACAGATGAAAATAAATATAGAAAAATACATGGAAAATAAAGATATAAAATACATAGAATTTCTTAATAAAAATATGCAAGAACTACTAAGGCTAAAACAAACAACTACAAAATATTATAATAAAACCAATTTTAAAAGATAGATCATTTAGATTATCTTAAAGTCTTAATCTTATATAAACTTAAAGATATAGAAATTATAGATATTAAGAGAATAATATTAGAAAAAGTAATAGACTATGAAATTGAAACCATAAATTGGATAGAACAGTTATACCAAGAAATTTACCCAGAAGGATATTATTCAGATTAAGAGATGTTAGAATATATTAGAAAAACTAGAGAAAATCAAGATAATTTAAATAAAGAAATTAATTATAAAAATCGAATTAGAAAAATAATGAAGAATCTAAAAGAAAAATTAATATGGATAGAAGAAGCCTTAGAAAATTTAGAAAAAAATACATGTGATAGTTTATATAATTTAAAAAACTCACTATGAGAAGAACAACACAAGATAATAAATAACATTGAAAATTTAGAATTAGATATACATTACAGTACAGTTAGGATAAATTATTATACAGAAATTTGTAACTCTACAATTACTATAGGATGAAATAATAAACCAAACAAATTAATGAATATATCTTACGAAAAGAATAAATCATTAAAAGATATTGAAATAAAATTTAAGAAATATCCACGCATAAAGAAAAATAGATTCATTAGATATATAATAAATCTATTTCATAAGTTAGTTAATCGCCTATATCCGCACTCCCCTCCAAATGTAGGTAGTTTTCAAATATGTAAATTGTATTTTTAAAAGACGTAAAGCTTTCATGCTTCAGTCTCGATCAAAATTAAACTGTTTGGCTCTGGAAATTTGAATAATGAGGTGTATTTTTACTAAACTAACCTTCCTAATGATACTTTGAAACTGTAAGTTTTACTATTACCACTATATGTAATTATTTAATACAGTAGAAAGGGCTATATATATAAAATTCTCTTGATTTTTCATAAATGGATACAACTATTTTTTAGTAAGAAGGCCAAGTAAAATGCAATGTAGGGGGTATTTCTTTTCAAATTGGGGATAGGGTAGGATAGGCGTTAGGGGTTGCTGGGTTAGGGGTAGGACCTTCATTGCGGAAGCAGGTTCAATTTCTACATCTCGGTAGGGGTAGGAAAATGGGGGTGGAGATTATACAGTGGGAAATCGAGTCCTCATCAATAAGGTAAAAGTTCAAGTAGCCAACTAAATGAGCTACTAAGAGTCCTCTTCTGATATCAGTTTTATTGGCGGAAACCGATAAGCAAGGATAGGCTGAAGTTTTTTGAAGGGCGTTTGTGATGGAGGTTTGATAGGAGGGTCACGGGTCACCCTATTATGTCTAAACACGATTTAACTAGACTTTCGAAAACTGTGATCTATTTCCCATATTGATTTCCTTTACTCTCATTCGTTCTTGATTGTAGCTTTCAATGATTGGAGATCCATGATAATGATATGATTCGAGGTTTTCAGTGGGAAATTGGGGTTGTGAGAGTAGTGAAACTTCTAGGGTTTGGGTGGTCGAATAGGCAGAACAATCTTGAGGCAGAGAAGATACTTGGGATGATGTTGCTAGGGTTGAGAAAGTACATGATGGGCCATGAGGCAGGAGAAGGGCATTCAAAGGCAGTGGGGTTATGGGAGGTGGCAAAGGTGAAACAATTTGATCATGTTTCCGGGGCTAAGAAAACTGAGTATTCTTCTTCTGTTTTTCTTTGTTTTTAATAATTCACAAGTGTTTGGAGTTTAATCTACATACTTACTACACACATTCACATGTCCTATTTGCTCTATCATTCTATGTGAGTTGGTGCAAAATAGCTTGCAGAATTTTTTCCCACAAGATGATAGAACTAGTAGAAGTTGATAGTTAGAAATTGTAGTGTAAGAACTACAATAAGGGTTACCTTTAATTGTTGGAGGACCTCTACAGTCTACATCCATTTACTTTGTGACATTAAAATTGACAAAATACAAAAATAAAAGATACATACACACACATTATTGGATTAGGGAAGGCATTTGTTTTTCTGTTAAAGGGTCAGCTAGTGAGCCGGTCGCTGGCTGGACATCTCCATGCAGCATTGGCTTTGCAGACGAGAGTCACAAGTCACAACACTATAGGTCCTACCAAAGGGAGCGTAAATTAACCGGCAATGAACTTCCCATAGCCTGTTCCGATAAGCTTACCAGTTGTTATGATATAGGTGCGAGGAGCTATATGATCACCTCAATACTTATAGCATAGTTTGTTTTTAATAGGTTTGCATAGCGCCTTGCCCGTGTAGATTCAGGGACTGGATTCATTATAATTACTACGTTTTTTTTAGTTAGTAGTAAATTTTTCTATTATATATGAGTTCTTCCTCTAAAATCATCTTCTATTTGGTCGTTATGTTACTTTTGCAGCCAGCATTGATGAGTTTGATGACTGATGAGATACACCAAAGCCGAGAACTGGTTCTCAATAATTTCTTTCCAACATTTTTGAATTACATAACTACTTGAACATAAGCTACAACAAATATTGGAAGCCAGTGTGGTGTTGAACTTTGGGTGGATTGCTTATCTTTCTTTTTTCATGGCCAACCTGGTTCGCGCAAATGCGAACAATGAAAAGGTCAAAGCTGTTGCTGCAGTTGTCCTCAAGGGACATTGGGACAATCTTTTGAAGCCTAAGACCGGCTCATTTGTGACTTCCACCGCTATTAGTCAAGCCCTTCTTCATATATCGCAATATTATTTCTCCCTCTCATGGTCATTCTTTCAGTGGGCCGAATCCGTTCCCAATTACAAGCATTCGTTGCAATTCTCTTGGACTATGATTTACATACTTACCAAACAAAAACACTTCAAAATTGCACAAGCCATGCTTCAAAAGGTGGCAGTCAGAGACTTTTTATCATCACCGACAGTGCTGAATGCGCTTGTGAGCTCCAATCTGAATAATGATGTGAACTCACATCTTTTAAGTTGGTTGGTGATATTCTATGCTAATTCAAAACTAACCCATGATGCAATTCAAGTTTTTGAGCATATGAGGGTTTGTAAGCTTATGCCCCATGCGCATGCTTGTACTACCCTTCTGAATTCATTGGTGAAGGATGGGTTGACTGATACTTTGTGGAAAATTTACAAAAAGATGCAAAAAATAGGGGTGGTTCCAAATATATATATCTATAATGTGCTTATGCATGCTTGTTGCAAGTCTGGTGATGTTGAGCGGGCTGAAGATTTATTGAGAGAAATGGAGTTTAAAGCTACATTCCCTGACCTTTACACTTATAACACGTTGATATCACTGTATTGCAAGAAAGGCATGCATTATGAAGCTTTGTGCGTGCAGGATAGGATGGAAAGAGCAGGAGTACGTCCTGATATTGTAACCTATGACTCTTTAATTTACAGTTACTGCAGGGAAGGGAGGATGAGGGAGGCTATAAGGCTTTTCAAGGAAATTAAAGATGCTACCATTAACCTGGTTACTTACACTACATTGATAGATGGGTATTGCAGAGCCAACAACATTACTGAAGCTTTAAGATTGAGAGATGTAATGGAGGCAAAGGGTTTGTATCCTGGGGTTGTTACTTACAATTCAATTCTTCGGAAATTGTGTGAACAAGGCCAGATGAAGGATGCAAATATACTATTAAATGAGATGAATGAGAAGAAAGTTGTACCTGATAATGTGACTTGCAACACTTTGATTAATGGTTACTGCAAGATCGGGGATATGAAATCTGCTCTCAAGGTGAAATATAAGATGTTGGAAAGTGGACTGAAACCTGACCGCTTCACTTACAATGCTATGATTCATGGATTTTGTAAGGTAAAGGATACAGATGGGGCCAAAGAAGTATTATTTGACATGGTTAGGATTGGACTTTCCCCCAGTTACTGCTCTTATTCGTGGCTTGTGGATGCTTACTGCCACCTGAATAATGAGGTAGCAGTTGTCTCATTGCCAGATGAGTTTACAAGAAGAGGTTATCTTGTTGATGTGTCCTTTTATAGGGCAATCATAAGGGGGTTGTGCAAGAGAGGTAAAATTGACGGTGCTGAAAAAGTTTTCCACATTATGCAAACAAAGGGGGTGCGTGGAGATAGTCTAATATATGCTACTCTTGCATATGCTTACTTTAAGGTAGGGAAGTTTGGTGCTGCGTCATATTTGTTAGACGATATGTACAGAAGAAGGCTAATGATAACCCTCAAAACGTACAAAAGTTTTAATGCTTCTTACTCTGACGAGAATACCCTTATAGATATGTTTTGGAGTAACGTGATGCAAAGAGGTCTGATTTCCAGAACCGTCTACGATGACATCCAGCAATTGAAGATGCTATATTAGAAACAAATTGGCTTCTGACGTCTTTGATTCTTGAGGTATGGATATCATAGCTGAAGCACTCTGTTGTAAGCCTGAGCAGTCTCTGCTAATAAATATGATTCTGTTGTGCTCTCACAAATTCTCTCTGGAGACATGAAGCAAGAACAACACTGTCAACTTTTCACAAAGGTGGTTGAGCCATGTTGTCATTGTGCTTCTTTCTGCTGGGAATCCTGGAATATATCATATTTCAAATGTATAAGGAAGAGATTGGCAGTGGTTCGATTGGGCCTTTCATATGCTTTTTGTGCTGGTTTACTTGAAGGTAGCAACTAATACTTCTATGACATTACATTGTCGGCAAAATGAGGAAGAATCTTTGATTCAAAAAAGGTATCCACCATGCTGATACCGTATGTTCTAATTCTGTGCTGCTGGATATATTTTAATGGACACGACATGGAGGCAGTCGAACTTTTTCGAGACAAAAATAGATGTGGTTCCTGATGAAGTTACCTTGTGTGATGTTCTATCTGCCTGCTGCCATTCTAGTTTAACTGAGCTTGGAAATTTGCTTGATTGAATCGAGTAAATATGCAACATATCAAAGGTAGGGGAGGGACCACATCAGGCAATACTCAGTGCCAAAAGAATATACGTAATGAAGTAGAAATAAAACATATAATCGAAAAGGGATTAAAAAACTCTAAAATGAAGACAAAGACAATTGAAAAAAGGAAGAACATGGGCCACTACAACTAATACAGCATAAATACAACAACAATAACATACCCACTATATTCCCACATAGTGGGGAAATGCAGCATAAATACAGCATAAAAATATTCAAATAGAAAGATAGGTTAGGTTCATATAAAAACAGGTTACTAGGTGGGTTTAGGTTTTGTACCATTGGGTTGGGTTTAAAAATCTACGTAGTTCAATAGGATGAAGCCATTTTTCTAATATTCTGCTATTAAGTGAAGGGTATTTTTCGACCTTGAAAAAAATATTGAGGGCATTTTTGATTCAATTAGTGGAAGGTGACATTTTGAACCATTTGTGATAGTTAAGAGCATTTTTTAATTTTTTCTGGTTATTCAATTGACATAGTCAAGAAACCAGACTCCATTATGAAGTCTTTGTCTTCTTGTTAGAAAATAGAATAAATGACAGTTTTGATTACAAGTAAGACCACTAGCAAAAGAGAGAGAGATGGAGAGAAATCACTGATCATACTTGTTCGCAAATTTCTCTTAGAATTCAACAGGTAAAATAAAGTGCTTAATATTTTCTTAAAATCATTTTGTTTTGCTTTGCAGATATCAGAAATGGAGATTAGCTTGGTAGTTGGTGGTGCATTTCTCTCTTCAGCTTTGAGTGGTCTCTTTGATAGGTTTGCTCCTCAGGTTAATCTGCTCAAGATGTTTCAGATGCATAAGAATGATGTTCGGCTCTTTAAGAGGCTGAAAATGACTTTGTTTGGCCTTCAGGCTGTGGTAAGTGATGCGGAGAATAGGCAAGCATCAAATTCAGTTGTGAACCAGTGGTTTAATGAGCTTTGAGGTGCTGCGGATGGTGCTGAAAACTTAATGGAAGAAGTCAATTACGAGGCTTTGAGGCTTAAGGTGGAAGTTCAGCTTCAAAATCTTGCAGAAACAAGCAACCAGCAAGTAAATGTCCTTAACCTGTGCTTAAGTGATGAGTTTCTTCTTAGCATAAAGGAGAAGTTGGAAGACACCAGTGAAACATTGGAGGTGTTGGAAACTCAAATTGGTCGCCTTGGCTTAAAGGAGCATTTTTATTCGGGTAAACTAGAAACTAGAAGACCTTCAACTTCTTTGGTTCATGAATCTGATGTCTTTGATAGGCAGAATGAAATAGAGGAATTGATTGACCATTTATTGTCCAAGGATGCAAATAGAAATAATCTGTAGTTCCTATTGTTGGAATGGGTGGCGTGGGTAAGACAAAACTTGCTAAAGCTGTTTACAATGATCAGAACCATTTTGATTTGAAAGCTTGGTTTTGTGTCTGATCCATATGATGCTTTCATAAAAACAAAAGGCAATCCTTTGCACTTGTTGCAATTTGTTTTCTAACCTCTTCAAGTTCTGGTTGTTCCACAGGAATCCTGTTTTCTATGAATGCCGTTTGAATAAAGCCCAAGAGACTTCATCAGACAGAGTCCCCTTATTGATTGCCCCACGACCCATCATCAAGGCGACACTCTCTTTACGTGTCGTTACAATGATCTTACTTCCTATATCCCCTTGTACAAAAAGATTTCTCAATTCATCCCACTCATTATAGCTGTCATTCCAGACGTCATCCAGAACAATAAGGAACTTTTTGCCTTTTAAGCTTTCCTTCAGTTTGACTTTTAGCTGATTATGATTGTCACCATCTATTAAACCAATTTCTTGAAGTAACAATTTTGTTATTCTGAAAGCATCATATGGCTCAGACACACAAAAATGGATTTGTGGGGAGACATTTTAATAAGTGAAATATGGGAGCTGTCAAGTCGTTCGAATGGTAGCTTACCAGCTTTGATGTTGAGCTATAATGATGTTCCTGCACATTTTAAGCAACGTTTTGCTTATTTTGATTTGGAAGCTTGCTTTTGTGTGTCTATATGATGCTTTCAGAATACAAAAGGGTTACTTCAAGAAATTGGTTTAACGGTTGATGACATCTTAATCAACTACAAGTCAAATTGAAGAGAAGCTTAAAAGACAAAAAGTTTCTTATTGTTTTGGATGACATCTGGGATGACAACTATAATGAGTGGGATGACTTGAGTAATCTCTTTGTACAAGGAGAAATAGGAAGTAAGATCATTGTAACGACATGTAAAGAGAGTGTCGTCTTGATGATGGGTTGTGGGGCAATCAACTTGGGGACTCTGTTTGATGAAGTCTCTTGGGCTGTATTCAAACGACATTCATTAGAAAACAGGGATCCTAAGGAACATCCAGAACTTGAAGAGGTTGGAAAACAAATTGCACACGGGTGCAAAGGATTGCCTTTAGCTCTGAAGGCACTTAGTTGTATTTTATGCACCAAATTAGAGATGGATGAGTGGAGAGACATTTTAAGAAGTGAAATATGAGAGTTGCCATGTCGTTCGTATGTCATCTTACCAGCTTTGCTGTTGAGTTACAGTGATCTTCCTGCACCTTTGAAGCAATGTTTTGCTTATTGTGCAATATTTCCCAAAGATCTGTTTTGCAATGTCCAAGTTATTCACTTGTGGATTGCTAATGGTCTTGTACAACAGTTTCATTCAGGAAACCAGTACTTTCTCGATTTGAGATCAAGATCGTTGTTCGAATGGGTCCCAGAGTCTTCTAAAAGAGATATAGAGAAATTCTTGATGCATGACCTTGTCAATGATTTTGCCCAAATGTCGTCTTCGGAACTTTGTATTAGTTTGGAAGAGAATGAAGGATCTCATAAGTTAAAACAAAGTCGGCACATGTCCTATTCAATGGTAGAAGGTGACTTTGAGATATTGAAACCACTCTCCTAGGTAGAGCAGATGAGGATATTGCTTCCAATCAATCTCCAGCGCGGGTACTTAATGAAGCTAAGCAAGAGGGTGCTACATAACAGATTGCCAGGACTAACATCCTTAAGGGCATTCTCTTTGTCACGTTATGGGATTGTGGAGTTGCGAAAACATTTGTTTATCAAATTCAAGCTCCTCAAGTTTTTGGATATTTCTCGGACAAAGATTAAAAATTTCCAGATTCGATTTGTGTCTTCTATAACATAGAGACTCTTCTCGTGTCATCATGTGATGATCTTGAGGAGCTATCACTGCAGATGGAAAAGTTGATCAACTTGTGTCATCTTGACATAAGCAACACTTCTCGCTTGAAGACGCCGTTATCTGAGCTAGTTGAAAAGCCTGCATGTGCTAGTCGGAGGCAAGTTTCTTTTAGGTGGTCCCGGTGATTCAAGAATGGAAGATTTGGGTGATCGGCATAACTTGTATTGATCTCTATCAATTCTTGAGTTGCAAAATGTAGAAGGGAAGCTCTGAAAGCAAACACAGGGGAGAAGAATCTTGTTGAGAAGGTTATCGTTGGAGTGGAGTGGAAGTATTGCCGACAATTCACAAATTGAAAGAGACATACTTAATGAGCTACACCCACACACAAATATAAATCACTGGATATAGAGGGACAATATTTCCAAATTGGCTAGCTAGTCATTCGTTTCCTAAGCTGCTAGTACAATTGTCTCTTAGCAACTGCGAGAACTATGATTCCTTGTCAGCACTAGGACTACTTCCTTCTTTGAAATTCCTTTCCATTAGAGTGATGCTTTGATTAACAGAGGTGAGGGAAGAATTATGGGAGTTGCCTGAAAATCTTTGTTCAATGACATCATTGAGAATTTCAAGTTGTTCTGAACTCAATTTGGAGACACCTATCCAACTTTCAAGTCAAACGGTTTGAAGTTTTTGGTTCTCCTGAGGTTGGAGTTCTTTTTGATGAAGCTGAATTGTTTACTTCCCAACTTCATGGAATGAAGCAGATTGATGAATTAATTATTGCTGACTGTAACTCTCTTGCCTCCTTACCTATTAGCATTCTGTCCCGTACCTTGAAGAAAATATGGATATCTTCTTGTCAGAAATTAAATTTGGAGTCGTAAGTTAGTGAAATGATTTCTAGTAGTTATTGTAACATATTTCTCGAGGGTTTGATACTGGCTGAATGTGATTCTATTGATGGTATATCAACTGAGTTGGTCCCAAGAGCACAAACTTTGAGGGTAGGTGGTTGCCACAACCTTACTGGGCTTTTGATTCCTACTGGGACTGAAAGGAACACCTGTGATGATTAAAATGAAGGGCGCTCGGACAGATGTACGTTATTCTTTTTCCCCAATAGCTTCTTTTTTTTTTCTACTTCCCCTTGCTTGTTTGCTAATTCTTTCTCTTTGGTACATACTTGTTGAGCAACATTTATTTTTCTACCAAATTCCTCAGCTTCAAAAGTTTTACTCAAAACGCCACTAGTTTCTTCCAAAATATCATAGCAAATTAGAGGGCAATTTTAACATTTTGCCTGAAGCCTCTCCTAATGGATCAGTAAGTATTTTACTGTTTTCTAGTTAAATCAAATCATAATCAGCTTGATCACTTTTCCCTTGATTAAGAAGAATGATTCGTCGTGGTGCTTGAAATGTCATTTCCTCTAGAAACTAGAAAGACGTTAATCTGCGTGATCATCAGAATGATGTATCTCTTTGCTATTAATTACGTCTGATGTTCTTTTCAGGATCTAAATTATGTTGTGCTAATCATCAAACACGTCTTTATTTTAAAGCTCCATAGAGAATCTAAATTTTAGAAAAAATATCATGATTAACAATCAGAAGTTAGTAAATAAAACTTCCATTGTCAGGATTTTTGGAGCAGTACGACATCCGATTGTTGTCTCAGTTAGATTGCTCGTTTTTTACTAATGTAAGCATAGGTTTTTCCAAGATGATAGCAAAAGCTTGAGTCCCTTTTCAGCAGTTATGTGATGCTAATTTCTTCTGTTGTTTTTCATTTCCGTCTTTGCTTTTAGCCTAAGCCTGGGATGTATATTAACCTTGTCATCTGTAATTTGATAAGCAGATACAGATGTTTTACTCCTAGCTCATAATATGCAGATATATAGTACAATGCAAATTTACAGCACTATGTATTAATGGCATTTATAAAAAGAATTTATGAATGCTTGCACTAAGACGGTGTGAGAAAACATAACTACAGATCCCTAATTGTATCTAAAAATGCATCAACATCATGTACAATAGCCAGTTTGAACCAAAAGCTAGCAAAATAAGTCATCTCTGTTTTAGGCTATGTAAATCTCTCCAGTGGCCTTCAAAGATTCTGTCATTTCTTTCAAGCCAAACAGTCCACCAAATGGTTTGAGGGATGGAATTCCAAGTCTTTTGTGATTCCTTGACATCCCGTTTTTGTTCCAACATAGCAATAGCTCTCTAGTGGATTTTGGCATGGACCAGGACATGCGTATGATTGACAAAAACATTCTCTATAGCTGATTAGTAACTTTACAATGCAAAAAGAAGTGGCCAACATCTTCAAAGTCCACACATGGGACACCTACGGCAAAGCTGAATTTTTCTCTTGTTAGAATTGTTAGCATAGCCAAGAAAGAGTTCTCTCTTATTAAGGCTGTTCAAAATATGATGCAGTCTTACTTAACGCATATATTGTAATCCAGTGTCTAGATAACTTGACGGTTAATTTTGAGGAATTTTTCTTTTTTGTCTATTAGTTTGATTTCAATGTTGATCCATTGTCAGTTGTCATTGTAGGAGTTGTTCAATGTTGTCTTCATTGCCTTAAAGTTCGTCTATACGTGGAATCACAGGAAGAGCATGAATGGTCAGGAACTATGCAATCAAAAATGTCGATAAAGGATTTTCAAACTCAGTTCTTTTTCACAACGCAGCCGTCTACCTTGTCTTCCTTGAGATGAAGCATGACTTGCTGCACATGGAACATACAACTCTAATGGAGCCCAAAGGAAAATGAGGAAAAAATAGTTGTTCAATGAAACATGTAAGGAAGCATATTGCCCATTATGGTTAGATTATAAGTAAAAACCATTACTTTTTCATTATCAGGATTTTGACAAAGCCCAACGATTATTTGGAAAGGGAAAAGTTTCGGAGGTCTCTTACTCAAGTCAAGATTACGGGGAAGTGGTTGAATCTCTAAGTGGTATTTATTCTTATGTTGGATGGAACATCAGAACTATGCATGTAATATATTGTTGGTTTTGGCATTAAGCTCACACAGCTTTAAAATGCATCGTTGCTTATATAGCAGCAATCAACATCTCCTCATTGTTTTTCCAATCTGGTATTTTGCCTTAGGATGATACAACAAAGTTCTATTTACTCTGGATACATCTTGGCCGATGGAAAGTAAAAGACAACATGGTTATTGGACTTTCTGAGTTGAGTTACCTTAACTTCTTGAGGTGTAATGGTTAGAGCAAACTGTAAACGCTATGTAAAATGTATACGAAACAAAGTAGACCTGAAGGAGTGAAATTTGTTTGCGTAGTTTCTTGATGTAGTTATTACTGATTAAATGATGTCTAGTTAAGTTCATACTGCATAAAATTTCTTCACTCTAATTTTTCTGTCTCCTCTTTCATAGTAATTTATTTTCTTTAGTTGAAATGGGTGAAGGTAGAGAAAAAGCTATGGATTCGACATAATTCAGTAGGTTTCGTCAAAACCCTGTATGCAATGGACACTATGCTATTCATTAACAAGAACATGAAATGTCAATTATGAGAAGAGGGAGTAAAGCTTCAATGGTTTCTTTCTTCAAGATGGCTAGTGAACACGATTCTCGATAGATTGACACTGTGTGATTGTGATGTATCAGTTGAGCTGATCCCAAGAGCACACACTTTGAGGGTAGAGCGCTGTGATGTTCTTACTAGATTTTCGATTCCTACGTGGACTAAAAGACTATAATGTGATTCTTGGAATACAGTTGTGTATTTACATGGGAGAAGTTGCAGCAGCTGCCGGAACATACTCAGGAATTCCGAAAGGAGTGACACTTACAGAGACTTTCCTGTCTCAAAGAGATGACAGTGACAGATATTCTTGCTGATGATAATAGGGAGTTGCCTTGCTCTATTTGAAGTCTTACCATCTGAAAACATTAAGCAGCCAAGTTCGCAAAAGCTCCACCTCTCTTGAATATCTATGTACTAGAAATTTACCTCAAATTCAGTCACTGCTAGAAGAAGGGTTTCCCCCGTCTCTTTCTGAGCTATATTTATCTTACCATCATGAGATCCATTCACTACGGCACCTCACTTTGCTTCAAAGTCTAGACGTCTCCTGCAATCAACTCATCTCTTGCAGAATCATCGCTGCCTTCCTCCTTCTCTGAGCGGACCATCAAGGATTGCCGTAATCTCCAGTCACTTCCAGTAAAAGGGATGTCCACTTCCCTCTTAGACTAACTTTTTCCGTCTACCTATTACTCAAACCACTACTAGAATTTGAGCGGGGTAAACTGGCCAAATATTGCTCAAATTCCCACCTTAGAAATTAATGGGGATATATGTGATGATCAAAATGAATGGCCTTCCAACAGATATAAGTTATTCTTTCCCCCCAGAATCTTTTTGTTTTTACATACTTCCCATTGTTTGTTAATTATTTTCCTCTTGTTAAATCTTTGAGTAGCGCAAAAGTGTCTATTTCCAATATGAAGACAAGGAATAATCTTGAGATAGGAATGAATTTAAGTTTAGATTCTACAAAAAGGTGATAAAAAGCAAAATTGAATATTGGTAGGAATTGTTAAAGATATATCTCAGAAATAAAATGTAGATAACTATTAGTAGTTTTAAATTATTAAAGTTCTATATGGCTTGGACTTAGGAATTAGTTATTCCTTTGTTATTTGAATTTGAATTGAAATCTAGCAAGAAATTTAGTTATAAATATATGTTTTAAGTTATTAATAAAACAAGAGAAAATGGTCAAAAGCCCCCCAACATTTACCCCAAATCCCAACTACACACTTACACTTTGCGGGGGTCATATGACCCCCCTGAACTATTTTAAAATGGAGTTATTACCCCCGAACTATTTTAAAGTAGAATATCTACCCGTCTAAAAGCCCATACCCAGATTTTATTTTAATTTGTGGTCTACACGCGTTGCCACGTGTCATTCCACGTCTTTTTCTTCTTCTTCTTCTTCCTCTTCCTCCTCTTCGTCCTCTTCTTCTTCTTCTTCTTCTTTTTCTTCTTCTTCTTCTTCTTCTTTTTCTTCTTCCGCTTCTTCTTCCTCCTCCTCCTCCTCTTCTTCTTCTTCTTCTTCTTCTTTTCTTCTTCATCTTTTTCCTCCTCCTCTTCTTTCTCTTCTTCCTTTTCTTTTTCCTCCTCCTCCTCCTCCTCTTCTTCTTTCTCTTCTTCCTCTTCTTCCTTTTCTTTTTCCTCCTCCTCCTCCTCTTCTTCCTCTTTCTTTTTTTTTCTTCTTCTTCTTCCTCTTCTTCTTCTTCTTCTTCTTCTTCCTCCGATTCTTCCTCCTCCTCTTTTTCTTCTTCCCCTTCTTCTTCCTCTTCCTCTTCTTCCTCTTCTTCCTCCTCTTCTTCCTCTTCTCCTCCTCCTCCTCCTCCTCCTTCTTCTTCTTCTTCTTCTTCTTCTTCTCCTTCTTCT
>NC_061121.1:189448595-189539206 GCF_002878395.1 Capsicum annuum | reverse complement strand
TCCTTCTTCTTCATCCTCTTCTTCTTGTTTTCTTCTTCTTCTTCTTCTTCCTCTCCTCCTTAATCTTCTTCTCCTCCTTCTCCTCCTCCTCCTCCTTCTTCTTCTTCTTCTTCTCCTTCTCCTTCTTTTCCTTCTTCTTCTCATCTTCCTTCTTCTTCTTCTTCTTCTTCTTCTTCTTCTTCTTCTTCTTCGTGTCCTTCTCCTTCTCCATCTCCTCCTCCTTCCCCTTCTCCTTCTCCTCCTTCTTTTCCTTCTCCATCTCCTCCTCCTTCCCCTTCTCCTTCTCCTCCTTCTTCTCCTTCTTCTTCTCCTCCTTCTTCTTCTCCTCCTCCTCCTTCTTCTTCTTCTTCTTCTTCTCTTTCTTTTCCTTCTAAGCAACACTTCTCTCTTGAAGATTCCACTACATTTGAACAAGTTGAAAAACCTGCATGTGCTAGTGGGAGCCAAGTTTCTTCTAGTGGTCGCGATGGTATAAGAATGGAAGATTTGTGTGAAAGGCATAACTTGTATGGATGTCTATCAATTCTTGAGTTGGAAAATGTGATTGATAGAAGGGAAGTTCCGAAGGCAAACATGAGGGATAAGAAGCTGTTGGGTTCAATTGGTGTGAATGAAAAATGGAGGGATAAGTCTTGAAGGAAAAATGTACTCATTTAAGAAAATTATACTTCTCCTACATTGGTGGGAGAAAGAAGCTTTAATGTATTTTTATTGAGTAACACTCCTTTAAGTGGATAGTGAGACTAGAACCAAGAGGTGTCTTGCTCCGTCATCATTGTTACTCGCTTGACTCAGCTTTGGCTTTAGATTTGTTAAATGATCGATCAATAAAATTAATATTTTAGAAAAAGTTTATTTGAAACTTGAATAAACAAGTGATCCAAAAAATCCAAGAAAAAATGAAAATATTTTTCCTCCATAGAAACGCATGCAGAAGCATGCAGAAACACATGTCAAAAGAGACACAACCCTTCAAGAAAAAGACACGCTATTTTGGAAAAGGGGCACCTGTTCGGTCGGATGTGACTGGTCAGAAAAGACATGTTATTTTGGAATGGACAGACATGACTGTTCCGAAATAGTACACCCTTCCATGAACCATATTTTCCTTTCTGAAGGGGCATTTGATGGCTATCGAAAATTTCTGCATTAAAAAACTCTTCTACTTCTAAAAAAAAACTCTGTGTGATCATCTACCGTTGAGTGTGTTTCAAGAATCAGAAGGTTTGAGGTACCGCTACATTCTGATTGTGAGCCATTTTATCTTGGGAGGAAAAATTCCTCAACCTTGGGTACTTGAATGGAATTAATTCCTTAAGGACACTCCGTGAAATCAGAGGACTTGGTTTCGATTTCGACTTTATCTTGTTTCTTTTAAATAACATACTTCTTTGATAGTTCTTGATGAACTTGTGTTGGAGGTGTTAAAAAATTCATAAGTGTTCTTGAAACTGTCTTGAACAAAAGTTGAAGTTTTTATACAAACATACAAATTGTGTACCCAAAACAACAATCTTAAGGAATTAATTTTCGTAATCTGTATTGTTCTGTTTCTAGAGATTAAAGCTTTATGATTTCTACTCTATTTGAACTTAATAAGTAATTTGAAAAAATAAATACTTTATCACAAGTTAAAGGTCATTCGATTAATGATTGAAAGACATAAAAATTTCATCGCTAAACTAGAAACAAGTAGTGTTTAAAGTTGCTATAAACTTTCAATTAGTATTTTGACATACTAAAGTTGACTGTCCTTTTATGATAGGAAAAGATGACTATTGATGGTCATATAACTGAAGGTGTGACAAGTGTGGCAACAACAAATGTTGCTACAACCAGTCGCACAACTGTGCCACTCGCTATAGCACTAGTGCGGAAAATTTTCTGGAATAGATTTTAAGAGGTGAAAACAGAAGATTTTTTTCTATCTGACAACATTTTGTCTTCAAAGATTTATATCTTAAGATGCTCTAGAAGTTCCTGAAGAAACTTCGGACAAGGAGTGGTTCGTTGTAATAGAGTCATGGAAACATTCTAATTTCCTATGTAGGAATTATATCCAAAGTGGCCTCCAAGATGATTTATACAACGTTTACAGTAGAATGAAGACATCAAAAGAGTTGTGGAATGAGCTGGAAAAAAAATATAAGATTGAGGATGCTGGAACTTAGAAGTTGTTTGTTGCAAGATTCCTCGAGTACAAAATAATTGACAGTAAGACTGTCGTATCTCAAGTCAGGAATTGCAAGTCACCATCCACGATCTCCTTGCTGAAGGTATGAATTTAGTGAATACCTTATTTGAGCATGTTAAAAATGTTCTTAATAATCACATAAACTTTATTATAGGTTTGGTTGTGAATGAGGCATTTCAAGTTGCTGCAATAATAGATAAATTGCCACCTTTGTGGAAGGACTTCAAAAATTACTTGAAACACAAATGAAAGGAGATGATAGTCGAAGACCTCATTATGAGGTTGCGCATTGAGGAAGACAACCAAACCATAGAGAGGAGGTCGAAAGAAAATTCTACAATGAGTGGAGCTAACATTGTAGAAGACAACCCCAATAACTCGAAGAAGCGGAAGAAAGCTGGACAAGAAAGAATCAACCTAAGAAGAAATTCAAGGGGAAATGCTTTAATTGTGACAAGATTGGCCATAAGTCAATAGATTGTCATGCCCTAAATAAAGAAAAAAAGAAGGATCAAGCGAATATGGCTGAATCCAAGAATGAAATGGATGACGTATGTGCCATGATTTCCAAATGTAACTTGGTGGGAAATACTCAAGAATAGTGAATGGATTCCGATGCCACTCGCCACGTTTGTGCTAATAAAGAGTTATTTGATACATTTTCTTTGGCTCAAGGTGAAGAAAAGATCTATATGGCAAACTTCACAACTGCAAAAGTTTAAGGGATAAGAAAAGTCTACTTGAAAATAACGTCAGGCAAAGTGTTTACTCTCACCAATGTCCTTTATGTACCGGAGTTACGAAAGAACTTCATTACGATATCGCTTCTTGACAAAAATGGATTCAAAAGTGTATTTGTTTCTGGAAAGATTGTAATTAGTAAAGGGGAAGTGTACGTAGGAAAAGGCTACCTCACTGATAGCCTTTTTAAGATGAATGTAATGATAGTTAAAATCAAGAAAAGTTCCATTTCTTCTTACTTGCTTGAGTCTAATAAATTGTGGCATAAAAGATTAGGACATTTTAATTACAAAACATTGCGAAAACTGATTAACTTAGAAGTATTGCCAAACTTTGAGTGCAATTAAATAAAATGTTAAACGTTTATGGAATCCAATTATGCTAAGCATCCATATAAGTTCGTTGAAAGGAATTCCAATCCCTTAGACTTAATCTACATTGACATTTGTGATATGAAGTCAACACCATCTCGTGTGGAAAAAAATATTTTATAACTTTTATTGATGATTGCACTAGGTACTGTTATGTCTGTTTGCTAAACAGTAATGATGAAGCAATAGATGCGTTTAGGTAATATAAAACAGAAGTTGAAAATCAGTTAGTGAAAAAGATCAAAATGATAAAAAGTGATAAGGGTGGAGAATATGAATCTTTTTTGCTAAAATTTGTGTAGAAAATAGAATTGTCCATCAAACTACGACCCCGTATTCACCTTAATCTAATAAAATTACAAAAAGAAAAAATCGAACCTTAAAGGAAATGATGAATGCCTTACTTATAAGTTTAGGTTTACCGCAAAACTTGTGGGAGAAAGCTATCCTTACAGCTAACCGAATACTCAATAGAGTGCCCCATAGTAAGACAGAATCAATTCCATATGAAAATTAGAAAGAAAAGAAATCCAACTTTAAATATTTCAAAGTGTGGGGGTGTCTAGCGAAAGTCCAAGTTCCTATGCCTAAAAGGGTAAAGATTAGACCCAAGACAATATACTGCATGTTCATAGGATATGCTAAAAGTAGTAAAGTATGTCGGTTTTTGGTTCATAAATTTGAAAATCCAGATATCAATGAAAATACAATAAATGAATCAAATAATACTGAGTTCTTTGAACACATTTATCCGTATAAAAACTAGACAAGAACAGTCTAGTGGAGAGTCTACACGACCTCGAGATGAACCAAGTGAGGATGTACATAATAATGAGAATCCAAGACGTAGTACATATCAAAGAATGTCAACTTCATTTAGATTGGATTTTGTAACATTTCTCTTAGAAAATGAGCCTTAAACATTTAAAGAAGCGATGTCATCTCCCAACTCATCCTTTTGGAAAGAGACAGTCAACAGTGATATTGAATCCATCTTGAGAAACCATACTTGGGAGTTGGTTGATCTTTCTTCATGGAATAGACCTTTAGGTACTAAATGAATCTTAAAAGAAAAATGAAAGAGGATGACACTATTGACAAATATAAGTCAAAACTTATAATAAAAGGCTTCAAACGGGATGAAAGACTTGATAACTTTGATACATACTCACCTGTAACAAGGATAACGTCAATTCAGATATTAATGGCCTTGGCGACAGTATATGGTCTTGAAATTCATCAAATGGATGTAAAAACAGTGTTCCTAAAAGGAGAATTGGATTGAGAAATTTACATAGAACAACCCGATGGTTTTGTGGTTCTTGTTAAAGAAAAGAAGGTGTGCAGACCTGTTAAGTCACTCTATGGACTGAAACAAGCTCCTAAACAGTGTCCTACGAAGTTTGATCAAACCATGTTGGCAAACGGATTTAGGATAAATGAATGTGATAAATGTGTTTACACTAAAGACACTTGAAATCCCAAGATCATTATATGTTTGTATGTGGATGATATGGTGATCATCAGTAGAGATATTTCTGACATAAATTCTATGAAATGAATGCTTGAGAGCAAGTTTGATATGAAAGACCTTGGAGTTGCGGATGTGATCTTAGGAATAAGAATCCATAGAACTCCACAAGGGTTGGCATTGTCACTATCTCATTACATTAAAAAGGTACTTAACAAGTTCGAGTACTTGGAATTTGGTATTGCCAAGACTCCGTTTGACGTGTGCTTTGCACTTCAAAATAATGAAGGCAAAAGTGACTCATAGTGAACTATGCAAGATTGTTAGGATGTTTAATATATATCATGAATTGTACGCAACCATACATAACGTGTGCTATTAGTAAGTTGAGTTAGTACATGATTAATCCCAATAAAACTCATTGGATGGCAATGGGGAGAGTTTTGGGGTATCTTAAATACACTTAAGACTATGCTTTGTATTATAAAAAATATCTTGCGATAATTAAAAGATATAGTGATGCAAACTAGATCATTGGATCGAATAAAATAAAATCCACGAGTGGATATGTGTTTACTATAGATGCAGGAGTAGTCATTTGGAAATCGTTCAAATAGACATGTATTGCTCTCTCTATAATGGAATCTAAATTTATCACATTAGATAAAGCCGGTGAAGAAGCAGAATGACTGAAATTTCTTTGAAGATATTCCTTATTGGCCCAAACCATCGGAACTAGTATGTATACACTGTGATAGCCAAACAGTAAAAAGTAGGGCATGAAGCATAATATATAATGGTAAATCTCATCATATAAGATGAAGACATAATACCATTAGAGAACTCTTCTCTAGTAGTAAATATAAAGTCAAAGGATAATATGTCGGATCCACTTACAAAAGGCCTATCTAGAGAACGAGTTGAGAGAACATCCAAGGGAATGGGTTTACGGCCTAGGACAAGTCAGCATGACAATAACTCTACCTAGCAGACTGGTGATCCCAAGAGTTAGGTTCAAGGATATCAAATAAAGTTGTGACTGACAGGTTCAACATTGTCAATATACCCAACCCATTCTCATGATGTAGACAATATTTAGTAAACAAAGATAAGGCTTGTGGTGCGAAACCTTTTAATAATTATCTAAATTTGGTAGATTTGACCAAATTATTTAATCTATAGGATTGAAAGTCTAGAAATCACCTATGTGAGGGTGAAGTGGAAGCCGCTTTAAGGAGAATGTCAGTAAAGACATATTTTTTAAGCTCTAAATAAACCAGGAAGTGTTCATGGCCAAAACAAACAAAACTGTGAGAACCATAAATGGTAAAAGACTGGTTATTTGACATGTGTTGTCTAGGTTTACATTAAAGCTTGATGGTTCAAAGATATCAAATTTACCGATTGACTGAGTGCATTCGGTGCATGTTTACTACGAAATGTTCAAAGGAAAACCCACTTATTAAGATGCAATCAGTGTTTGCTTGCTGATCGTATACTTGTTCATAAAGTTTTATAAACAGTAGCCATTCCCCATTAATGTAGGGGATTGTTGGGTTCAATTGGTGTTAATGGAAAATGGAGGAAAAAATCTTGGAGGAAAAGTGTACTCATTTAAGAAAAGTATACTTCTTCGACATGGTGGGAGAAAATAACTTTAACATATTTTTATTGAGTAACACTCCTTCAAGTGGATAGTGAGGCAAGAACCAAGAGGTGCCTCGTGCCGTTGTCACTTACTCGTTCTGCTCGACTTCGGCAAATAATCGACCAATGAGATTAATTTTTTAGTCAAAGTTTATTTGAAATTTGGATAAACAAGTGATCCAAAAGATTTAAGAAAAAACAAAAATATTTTTTCTCCATAAAAACGCATCCAGAAACGCACCTCAAAAGGGCCACAATCCATAAGAGAAAAACACACACTATTTCGGAAAAGGGGTGACTGTTCGATCGGATGTGATTGATCATAAAAGACATGTTTCGGAATGGATAGACATGATTGTTCTAAAATGATACACCCTTCTATGAACTATTTCTTTCTTTCCGAAGAGGCATTTGATGGCTATAAATATGTGAACTTTTTTCCTCAGGTGTACAAAAATTTCTTTATTAAAAAACACTCTTCTACTTCTAAAAAAATTCTGTGTGATCATCTGCCGTTGAGTGTGTTAGAAGAATCAGAAGGTTTGAGGTACCGCTATATTCTAATTGTGAGCCATTTTATCTTGGGAGGAAATAACCATAACCTTGGGTACTTGAGGGGAATTAATTCCTTAAGGACACTTCATGAAATTGGAGTACTTGGTTTTGATTTCTACTTCATCTTGTTTCTTTTAAATAACATGATTCTTTGATAGTTCTTGATGAACTTGTGTTGAAGGTATTAAAAATTTAATAAATATTCTTGAACTTTCTTGAACAAAAGTTGAAGTGTTTATACAAACATACAGATTGTGTACCCAAAACAACAGAAGCATGTTGAAAAGCTATCATTGGAGTGGAGGGGAAGTATTATCGACAATAATTCACAAACTGTAAGATACATACTTAATTAGCTTCACCCACACAAAAATATAAAAGAACTCTAAATCACCGGATATATAGGGACAAAATTTCCAAATTGGCTAGCTAATCATTCGTTTCCTAAGCTGCTAGTACAATTATCTCTTAGCAACTGCAAGGAGTGTCATTCCTTGCCAGCACTAGGACAACTTCCTTCTTAGAAATTACTTTTCATTAGAGGGATGTATCCATTAACAGAGTTGAAAGAATTCTATGGTAGCTCATCCTTTAAAAATCTTTTTAACTCTCTTGAGAATCTTGAATTTGCAGAAATTTCAAAGTGGAAGCAATGGCACGTACTAGGGAATGGAGAGTTCCCTACACTTTAGTACCTTCCGATTGAAAATAGTCCAAAATTGATGGGGAAATTGCCTGAAAATCTTTGTTCTCTTTCAGCATTGAGAATTCAAGTTGTCTTGAACTCAATTTGGAGACGCCTATCCAACTTTCAAGTCTAAAAAGGTTTGAAATTTTTGGTTCTCCTAAGGTTGGAGTTCTTTTTGATGAAGCTGAATTGCTTACATCCCAACTTCTGGGATGAAGCAGATTGATGAATTAATTGTTGTTGACTGTATCTCTCTTGCCTCCTTACCTATTAGCGCTCTGCCCAGTATTTTGAAGAAAATATGGATATCTTATTCTAATAAATTAAAATTGGAGGCATCAGTTGGTGAAATAATTTCTAGCAGTTATTGTAACATGATTTTTGAGGATTTAATACTAGCTGAATGTGATTCTATTGATGATAGATCACCTGTTAGTCCCAAGAGCACGAACTTTGAGGGTAGGTGGTTGCCACAACCTGTCTAGGCTTTTGATCCCATCTGGTACTTAATGTGTTTAAATTAGTGATTGTGAGAATCTTGAAATACTTTCAATGGTATTTGGGACTCAGGCGACACGACGTTGTTACGTTATTTGGTTGTTGACTGTTGCAAGAAGTTGAAGTAGCTGTCAGAAAAAATACAGGATTCCTAATTTATAGCTAATTTACAGCCCCATGGAGTAATGCCATTTATATATAGATTTTATAAATGCTTGCACTAAGCCCGTGCGAGAAAAAATAGCTACAGGTCCCTAATTGTATCTAAAAATACATCAACATCCTATACAATAGCCAGGTTGAATCAAAAGATAGAAAAATAAGACATCTCTATTTTAGGCTATGTAAATCTCTCCAATGGACTTCAAAGATTCTGTCATTTCTTTCAAGCCAAACAGTCCACCAAATGGCTTGAGGGATGGAATTCTAGGTCTTTTGTGATTCTTTGACATCCCTTTTGTTAATAGAACTTTATTGAAAGAAAGAAAGGCTAAGGTTTACAATATAATCTGAAAAGCATAAAAAACTAACTAAAACAAAAGTAGGCTATATATATACATAGCTAATAACCTAAAGGTCCATAAACTAAAGGCCCAATAACATATGGGCTAACATCCCCCCTCAAACTCACAATGCAACAGCAATAAGCATTGAGAGTTTGTCACACAAAAAACGAAATCGAGACGCCGACTGAGCCTTCGTAAAAAGGTCAGCAATCTGCAAAGACGATGGAACAAAAGGAAGCGATATGGTCCCGAGCTGTAAATGATGACGGGTGAAGTGACAATCAATCTCAATGTGCTTCGTACGCTCATGGAAGACAGAATTCTTTGCAATTTGTACCGCACTTTTGTTATCACAATGCAGGGGAGTAGGCATAGAAATGTGAACCCCCATATCTGCAAGAAGCCAACGTAACCAAATAATCTCACATGTAGTCACAGCCATAGCACGATACTCAGCCTCCGTGGAAGATCTAGAGACAACATCTTGTTTCTTGCTCTTCCACGAGATTAAAGAGTCTCCAAGAAACACACAAAAACCAGTGGTGGATTTACGATCATTGCGATCTCCATCCCAATCAGCATCACTATAGGCTCGCAACTCGAGAGATGACGTCGAGGGAAACAAGAGATTCTGAAACTGAGTGCCACGAAGATACCTTAGAATACGAAGTACAGCTCCCCAGTGAACAGAAGTAGGAGCAGTAACAAACTGGCTAACAACATGAACTGCATGTGCTATATCTGGACGAGTAACCGTAAGATAAACCAAACTACCCACAATAGTCCGATAAAGACTCGGATCTGATAATGGAACACCATCACTAGGAGAGTAACGTGCATTGGTTTCAAGGGGAGTATCTACAGTCCTGTTGTCAGAAAGACTCGCCCGTGTAAACAAGTCAGATATATACTTAGTCTGAGAAAGAAGATACCCTTTTTTAGACTGAGCCACCTCAATACCCAGAAAATAACGCAGCAAGCCCAAGTCCTTCATTGCAAATCGATGAGCCAAATCATGCTTCAATAACTCAATACCACTATGATCATCACCAGTAATAATCATATCATCTACATATAAGGACAATAGAATTCGCCCTGCACTTGTACATCTAACAAACAATGCTGAATCATGGTTACTCGGGACAAATCCAAGGGAAGTAATAACAGTGGAGAATTTCTCAAACCAAGCACGAGGGGCTTGTTTGAGACCGTATAAAGCTTTTCGAAGCCGACAAACTTCACCTGGCTGGTGGTCAATACCTGGGGGAGGAGTCATATAAACTTCCTCGTGGAGATCACCATTCAGAAAAGCATTCTTGACATCCATCTGAAATATCTTCCACTGTCGAATGGATGCAACAGCAATCATAGTGCGAACAGTCGTCATCTTTGCTACGGGGGAAAAAGTCTCCTCATAATCCATACCATATTGTTGTGAGTACCCTTTTGCCACAAGTCTTGCCTTGTATCGCTCAACAGACCCATCAGATTTTGTTTTTATCTTATACACCCATCGACAACCAATCGCATGCTTACCAGGTGGGAGAGTAACCAAATCCCATGTATGTGTATGATGAAGAGCAGCAAGTTCCTCAGCCATAGCATTCTGCCAAAGAGGATCAGACACAGCCTCTCTATACGACTCAGGTTCAGACAAATGATGTATGTTTGCAATAAAGGAAGCAAATGAGGCTGAATATGTAGAATAGGAAAAATCTGGCAGTTTGGTGGACTTACAAGGTCGAGTAGACCTCCTCAGAGGTGGTGGGTCTCCAGTCTCAACAGTCGAAGGAGCAGACTCAGGCACAGGCGAGGCTGAAGCACTATCAGGTGGCACACCAGAAGGCATGGATGGATCCGGAACTGGAACCTCTATGTTAATCCCAAAGGGATCAATAAGCCGAATATCTGACTTTGTCACATCATGGGTTTTAGCTGGAATGGAATAAAAAGGAATATGTTCCAAAAAAGTGACATGTCGTGAAACATATAATTTCTGACTTACAGGATCATAGCAACGATATCCTTTTTGTCCAATACCATACCCCAAAAACACACATATAGCTGATTTTGACCCTAACTTATTTCATTCAACATGAGGACGAAGAACAAAGCAAGTACATCCAAAAACTCGTAATGCAGAATAATTCGGCGGGTGACCATATAGTTTCTCAAACGGAGACATCCCTGAAGTCAATGCAGTAGGAATACGATTAATCACATATACAGCAGTTAGGACTGCTTCTCCCCAAAAAATACTAGGAACCTCTGCAGACAAAAGCAAAGAGCGTGCTGTCTCAACAATATGACGATGTTTTCTTTCTGCCAGACCGTTCTGCTCAGGAGTGTCGGTACACGATGACTGGTGTATGGTACCATCAGAGGCAAGTAACTGAGTGAAGTCATTAGAGGTATATTCACCCCCTAAGTCACACCTGAAACACTTTATCACAGCCGAATGTTGTGTTTTAACAAGGGCTCTAAAGTTGTTGTAAATGCCAAAGAAATCAGATCTGCGTTTCATAAGATACACCCAGGTATAACGAGTATAGTCATCTATAAACGAAACATAATAGGTCGATCCACCCTTAGTGGATACTGGCGCTGGTCCCCATACATCAGAATGAATTATATCAAAAGGAGCAACAGAATAAGACACACTTTTATTAAACGGTAAGGCAGAAAATTTTGCCAGTTTACAACCACTACAATCTGAAATATCACTAGTGTTCACATGACCCAAAGCACCACTAGAGACCAAAAAACGTAAACGTGAAACTGACACATGTCCTAATCTGGAATGCCAAAGATAAAACTGAGAAGACAAAGGACTCAAACGAAAAGAAGATAAATCTATGCTAGAGGCAGCAACTGCAGACACTTTGAGATTCTCCAAGACATAGAGTTCCCCCAACCTATGGCCGGTCCCAATCACCCTCTGAGTGTGTTGGTCCTGTATAACACAAACAGAATCAGAAAAAAACACCCAATTACCAGCCTTACACAACTGACTGACCGAAACAAGATTTAAAGCAAGTTTGGGAATGTAATAAACATCAGAGAGGACAATGTGAGGGGTAGTAACAGAACCAACACCCTCGACTGACATAGGTACAGCACTCGCGGACATAACAGAGATTGGTGAAATGGGTGACAAAGAACCAAACGATGACAAATGAGGGGACATGTGATGAGACGCACCAGAATCCAATATCCACAAGGAGGAAGGAATACCTGAGGTACTAGAAGAAACTGAACCCGAATGAGACATAGATGCTGACATGGCCGTAGGATTAGAAACGAAGAACTGTCTGAACTGTTCGAAAACCTGGGGATCCAACGCAGAAGGTGGCATAGTGCTAACAGACTCAACATCTACAGATGGTGCAGCAGCAGCGAACTGTGGAGGACGAGATGACCATGGAGGAGCACCAGAGGAGCGTGACGGAGACTTTTGCTGCCCATATTTCTGTTGCTGCCCAGATTGAGGCTGTTTGACCTTGTTAAGTAACAACGGACACTGAGCCTTCCAATGATTTTTCTGTTTGCAGAATGCACACTCATCAAATGCAACGTTAGGAGATTGTCGAGTCTGAGTACGTGGTGGCCTAGACTGATCAGTTGAAGCAGCAAACACGACAGGAGTAGTAGTTACTTTAGACCCTTTATCCACTTGAGACTTGATACGAGTCTCCTCTGCAATTAGTTCATGAACCACAGAATCAACAGTAGGGAGGGGAGATCGATGAAGGATTGTTCCACGTAGGCCCTCAAAGTCAGAACGTAGTGCCATCAAAAACTGAACCAAGCGTTGCTCTTCCCGTCTAGCAATGTACGGCCCAAAACCTTTTAACTCTGCAGATTCAGTAAGTGCCAATTGATCCCACAAATCCGACATGGCAGCATAAAAATCTTGAATACTGAGATCATGCTGTTGAAGAGCACGGATATCATACTCCAACTGGTACTGCTTAGCAAAATTAGACTGAGTGTACAGTCTTTCCAAATGATCCCAGACCTCCTTTGCTGTGTCATACTTAGCCAATTGCATACCAATTGACTGAGTTACAGAATTGTTGATCCAAGTGATAATCTTGGAGTTATTAGTTTCCCATAAGTCCACCAACAAATCAAAATTTTCAGTTTTATCATCGATAGGTCTTAGTTTTACTCCAGTGATATAACCCCACATATTCTTCCCACGAAGAAAATTCTTCATGACATAACTCCAATAGGCATAGTTCTTACCATCTAATTGAGTACTAATGGACTGGAGAGAATCATCCTTTCCAGTCATTGTAAACACAGCAACACACAAACAATTCAAAAAAACAAAAAGATGCAAAACCCTAGGTTGAACAATTCCGAACGAACAACAATGGCAGCAAGCAAAAGAACGAAAGACGAACAATACCAGACAGCAAACGAATACAGCAGCACCTAGTTCGATCCGCGCAGTAGGTGCTGCTACAAAATCTTCAACCAACAAATCAAAGGACATGGATCAAACTAGCTTTGATACCATGTTAATAGAACTTTATTGAAAGAAAGAAAGGCTAAGGTTTACAATATAATCTGAAAAGCATAAAAAACTAACTAAAACAAAAGTAGGCTATATATATACATAGCCAATAACCTAAAGGTCCATAAACTAAAGGCCCAATAACATATGGGCTAACACCTTTTTCGTTCCAACATTGCAATAGCTCTCTAGTGGATTTTGGCATGGACCAGGACATGCGTATGATTGACAAAAATATTCTCTATAGCTGATTAGTAACTTTACAATGCAAAAAAAGGTGGCCAACATCTTCAAAGTGCTCTTCACACATGGTACACCTACGATAAAGCTAAATTTTTCTCTTGTTAGAATTATTAGCATAGCCAAGAAAGAGTCCTCTCTTATTAAAGCTATTCAAAATATGATGCAGTCTTACTTAACAGATCTATTATATTCCAATGTCTAGATAACTTGACAATTAATTTTGAGAAATTCTTCTTTGTTTGTCTATTAGTTTGATTTCAATGTTGATCTGTTGTCAATTGTCATTGTAGGAGTTGTTCAATCTGTTCTTCAATGACTTAAAGTCCATCAATTCGTGGAGTCAGAGGAAGAGCATGAATGGTCAGGAACTATGCAATCAAAAATGTTGATAAATGATTTTCAAACTCAGTTCTTTTTCACAATGCAACCGTATACCTTATTTTACTTGAGATGAAACATGCCTTGCTGCACATGGAACATACAACTCTAATGGATCCCAAAGGAAAATGAGGAAAAACTAATTGTTCAATGTAACATATAAATCATATTGCACATTATGGTTAGATTGTAAGGAAAAACCATTACTTTTTCATTGTCACGATTTTGGAAAAGCCCAATGATTATTTGGAAAGGGAAAAGTTTCAGACATCTCTTAATTAAGTCAAGTTTATGGGAAAGTGGTTTAATTTTTATGTGGTATTTTGTTCGTATGTTGGACTGAACATTAGGACTATAGACGTAATAGCTTGTATTATTGGTTTTGGCATTAGGCTCACACGGGGTTGTAAGGTATCATTTGGTATCAAAGCTAAGGCTTCTTGTGTTCCTACACTACCAATCTTGGGCTCTCTTAGTACAAAAAAAAGAGTGAAGTGTTCTTGTTCTAGGCCGGGTATTCTTCTTGTTGTTGTTATGTTTGGCCGAGATTTGTGTCTAGATTTGAGCGTGTTTAGTAGTCTTAGTTTGTTTCTAGTGTTGGTTCTCTTTCTCCTCAACAATTATTGAGTCTACAACCCAAGCTCTTGAGCAAGATTTGAGTTGTGTTGTGGTGTTAAGTGGACGGTTTCTTGTTGTTGTTATTGGTGTTTATCTTGTGTTGTGTTGAAGAAGTTGTTTGATCTTGAAGAGAGAAAAGAAGTATAGGACTTTGTGTTTGTCTTGAAAACAATCCAAGACAACACCAAAGTAGAAAAAGAAAAAAAACCCTCCAAAAAGCAAGTTACCAAAAAGGAGTAAGGCACTTTTCAAACTTAGACAAAAGAGGAAAAAGACAAGACTACCCCAAAAAGTTGTCTTGCCAAAAGAGTGCAAGTTGGTGGAAAGCTTTTGAATCTTGAAAAGAGAGTCTCAAGGCTTGTAAGCCTATACCATGTTAGAAATATCTTCCTCAAAGGTGTATTATTGAACATCAAAGTCCTGGAGCAAATTCTCTTAAACAACAAAGTGTGGTTTTGGCATTAGGCTCACACGGATTTGAACACAAGACGGCTTCTTCGTATACCAGCTTTTGCCAATGTGGTATTTGCCTATGATGATACAATAAAGTTGTTTTTACTCAGGATACATCTTTGTCCAACAGAAATTAAAAAATGACATGATTATTGGACTTCCTGTGTTTAGTTATCTTAATTCCTTGAGGTGTAATGGTTAGAGTAAACTATAAATGCTATGTAAAATGTATAAGAAACAATGAGACTTCAAGGATAAAAATTTGTTTGCTTAGTTTCTTGATGTAGTTATTACTAATTAAATGATTTATATCTAGTTAAGTTCATACTGCGTAAAATTTCTTCACTCTAGTTTTTATGTCTCCTCTTTCATTGTATTGTATTCTTTTTAGTGGAAATGCGTGGAGCTAGGGAGAAAGCTGTAGATTTAACATAATTCTGTAGATTTCTTCAATACCCAATATTTAATGGATACTATGCTATACATTAACAAGAACATGAAATGTCAATTATGAGAAGGAGGAGTAAAGTTTCAATGACTTCTTTTATCAAGTTGGATAATGAACATGTTTCTCGATAGACTGACATTGTGTGATTGTGATATATTGCCCGAGTTTGATCCCAAGAGCACACACTTTGAGGGTAGAGCGGTACCACAACCTTACTAGGTTTGTGATCCCTACTAGGACTGAAGGTATTAAAATTAGTAATAGCGAGAATATTGAAATACTTTCGGTGGAATGTGGGACTCAAATGATATTAAGCAGCTACCAAAACGTACGCAGGAGCTCCTTCCATCTCTTAATAAACTACAACTGTGGAGTTTTCCAGAAATAGAGTCCTTTCCTGAAGGAGAATAGCCCTTTAATTTTGAAATCCTTTGGATCATCATCAATTTAGAGAAATTGGTGAGCAACCGAAAAGAGTGGTGTTTACATAGACTCCCTTGTCTCAGAGAGTTATGGATCGATCATAATGGCAGTGACAAAGAGATTCTTGCTGGTGAGAATTGGTAGCTGCCTTTCTTTATTAGAATGCTTAGAATATCCAATCTAAAAATATTAGCATCCAAATTCACAATAGTCTCACCTCTCTTGAATTTCTAAGTATATGTAATTTACTTCAAATTCAGTTACTGCTGGAAGAAGGGCTTCCCTCATCTCTTTCTGATCTTTATTTATCTATCCCTAATCTCCAATCTAGTCCAAAATCATGCTGCCCTCTCTCTCTGTGTTGTCTGTATGGAATTGCCCTAATCTCCAGTCACTTCGAGCAAAAGGGATGCCCTTTCCCCTCCCATACTATATATTTCTGAATGTCCATTGCTCAAACCACTCCTAGAATTGGAAAAGGGGGAGTACTAGTCTTAAATTACTCATATCTCCACCATATAGATCGATGAGGGATACCTCATATCTCTAATGGGAAAGGTAAGGGCACAATCAAAGACCTATCGGGTAGCAACAGAAAATATCCAAGTTTAAAGTTTCCTTTCAATTTGAACCAAGAGGAGATAAGCAAACCCAAGTAAATAATGACAATAGGCAGCAAATGAATCAACCAAACGAATAAGATAGAACAAGAATAAACCAATCACAGAGAACACCATATTTACGTGGAAAACCTTTTAATGTGAAGAGTGAAAAACCACGAGAGCAAAACCTCCACTACAATCACCAAGATTTTCAATATGTTCTCCAAAAGGCCACCAAACAAGTGCGAAACAACAAGCAACAAGACATAAACCACAACACTAAACACTAGAGAAATAAAGGAGCGAAAATACCAAAATGCAACTACTGTTCAGGGATGAAGAATAGGAGCTACAGGACACCAAATCCACCTCCTTCAGCTTCTAATCAAAGATTGAGATGGTAGGAACAAGCTTTCCAAAAATCAGCTCAATCGGACAAGAAACGAGGTAGGAATCCCAATTTAAAGTTGATAGCTATGGTTGAAAAAATTAGGGGAAAATCAACTTTCTTTTCTCTTTTTGGCAGCTGAAAACTCTCTTTTTGTGATGATGAAATAATACCTAAAAAGATATATATATATATATATATATATATATATGCCTCATAGTAATGGGCTTATGGGCATAAGTGTGTTGGTCCAAATTGAGCTTTATTTATCCACATATGAAGGGACAAAAACCCATGACCCATCAATCTCCACTATAGAGATCGATGAGGGCTACCTTTAATGATTAAAATGAATGGCCCTTCGACAACTGTAAGTTATTATTTCCCCTCATGAGATATTTATTTTTGTTTGCTTCTCTTTGCCTACTTCTTAATTCTTTTCCTTTATTAAATATTGTCGATCAACGTGTAGCAAGTATTGCCACTATGAAGCCAAAGAAACATCTTCAGATCTGGATGAAAGATGGAAAAAAGGGTAATATATTGTAACTATAGAAAGTTTATACATTGTGAGGAAAAAAAGACCCAGTTTAGGTAGGAATTAGGAGTAATAATTTTATCTAGGAAGTTCATAGCAAAGTGTATTAACAGATTGGAAGACTTTTTATCTATCTCAATACGAAGATGGGTCAACATGATGTGCATAGTCTTTTGAAATATGAGGCAATATTATTTGAAAAAGCTAAGGATAAATTCAATAGAATTACCACTTCGAACACACCTACCTAGATCATGCATTTCTGTTGTTTCAACTTTTGCAGTGACTTTGAGAAAGGAGGATGCGGTTTAGAGTTGCACATGTTCACCCTTGTGTTTTGATTACGTGCAAAATCTTATTGTCCTCCGAAAATGCAGTCTCTAATAGAATATCCAAGGTACATGTGAAAGAAAATTCTAGCTCCTATGTATTAAAAATACAAGAGGTTGTTTCCAAATAATGTAAAATCTAAAAGCATCACAACAAATGGCCTCAACTTAGCTAGTTTTGAATTTTCATGATCAGGATTTTGGAAATAATATGTTCTTAGCTTAGTTGGTTAAAGGAAATTCGTGATAACATTCTCCATTGAAAGGACAATCATCTCGAATGTGATCTATCAACAAACTGCAAGTAAAGAGAAGTGCTTCCCTTTTATGTCAATACTACTACTCTTTGATCAAAATATCTTGAACCTTTGTTTAGACTCTGCAGGATCAATGGCCACAGTTGCATAGAGTATGATTGAATTTCTTGGTATGGTTGTTCAAGAATCATGTGGCCTGGTGAAAGGTTTTTTGACCCTCCAGATCTCCACTTACTTGTGGAATATGAGGCAGTTTCATTGATATTAAGGTATCAAGGTGGTCCGAGGTCACAGGGGGAAGCAACTGATGCTTTGATTATTCAATTGAATCCTCACTGCCAGTTTGTGCTTGCTGTTTTGCTAGCAAAAATAGGGGTTTCAGTCAGCTTTAACTACTATTGAATTTTTCAGATCAGTTCTTCACTGCAATCACATTGATCCACCAAAAACTCTGAAAGTTTGAGCACCAATTAGAAGGATTAGTCATTTTCTAGTATTAGTTACATGATACAATGGTGTTTAGCTATCAGAACATACATTTTTTCCAAATTACCATAGGTCAGTAGCTTATTATAGGTGAGGATGACAATAAGCTCTACGAACTGTAAATTTTATGTAGCTTGATTTGATCTGGGTAATTCCTATTCTGCTGACTGTTCAAATATTCATGTGTTGTTTTGGGTACACAATCTGTATGTTAGCACAATACACTTCAATCTAAGTTCCAGACTATTTCAAGAACAACAACGAAGTTTTAACACCTTTAACACAAGTTCAAAATGACTAATCAAAATGAATTATTAAAGAAGTTTGTTATCTAAAAGAAATAAGATGAAGTAGAAGTAGAACCAAGTTCTCCAATTTCATGGATAATCCTTGAAAAATTATTCTCCTCAAGTACCTGAGGTTGCAGAATTTTTCATCCCAGGATAAAATAGCTCACAATCTGAATGTAGTGCTATCTCAAATGTTCAGATTCCTCGACATACTCAACTACTGATGATCACAAAGATTTTTTGAAAGAAGAAGAGTGTTTTTCAATACTCAAAATTATGTACATACCTCAGGAACAGTCATATCTGATCGAACAACCACCCTTTTACCAAAATAGTGTGTCATTTCCTTGAAGTGTTGTGTCCTGTAATACCCCATAAACTTTCCTAGCTTAAATTCGCTCTTAGAATGTTAAGGGATAGCTTCTAAACTGAATAATATTTATTTTGTGTGGAATTCTTTACATTTATACTTTCCATTGTGTGGGAAATTGAATAATCTTTCCATCGATACCAAATTCGCCCAATTCTGACACTCGATAAAGGAGTTAAGACGTTTTTAAGTTGGCAGTGTACCACCTAGATAGTCACCACGTCGCGGAGATGGTTAAATTCATAATTGTCATTTTTAGTGGACCTTCGCGATATTGGCGCATCGCGGAGAGGTTCATTTTCCCATTTGTCAATTTTCAGTAGTCCAACGCTATAGTGGTGCATTACGCCGAAGGTCAAAATGGCATTTCTATAGGGCACCACGATGGTAGCGCATCGCGTAGAAGTTTCAGGTCCTAGTTGTCAAAATCCAGTGGGACAATACGATAGCTTGGCATCACGGAGGCACCCAATTTCCCAATCGTCAAATTCCAGTGAGCCACAACAATAGTGGCGCATCGCGGTTGCCCATTAAATCGGGACCCCAATTACGTTTTTCCAGCTTCGTTTAGGAGTTTAAAAGGGGTATTTTGGACTTTTTCCAAGCCCCAATCCATCCAAAATACAAGATTTAACATATCCTAAGGAATTTATGTTTGTTTCATCTACTCTTTCTCAAAAGAAAACCCTAGACCATCAAAGCTCCTTCTCCAAGAAATCCAAATTCTCCATAGATTCTCTAAGAAAGATAAAATTGAGGATTTCCAAGAGAAGGTAATCAAGAACCCATCATCAAGAACTCTATAGGAATCCAAAATTCAAGGTTCCTTCATCTAATCATCCAACAAGGTATGTGGGGTTTATGAACAAGGATCCTCTTTCATCCTTGTACCCAAAACTAGTTTTTATTTTACAAGTTCATATGATTTTGAATGTTTGTACATGAATTTTAAATTAAGGTTCATTCCCATTATTTCTCATTGAAAGATTTTGATATTTTAAGTATTTTAGAAGATAAATTGCATGCCTATTTTCATATTTTCATGCCTATTGCAGTAATTTACAGAATTTGAGATGAATTATCATTGTTTTCATCATTGAGCATGAATATTATAATATTTTGATATAAGATTAATGTATGGGTTATTATCCCAAGATTGAATATTAGTATTTCAAGAAAGATGATACTTTAAGCATCCTACTATCAGATTATTTTTAGATTTTCAGTAAAGCTTTGATCTTTCGATCATTAGATTAGCTATGGAGTCCACTTTACAGGTTATTATAGATTATAGAATTCAAATCAGCTTTATTTGCAGATTTTATTAGATTAATGCATAATTGGTTTTAAATAAACTTGTATGCTAGTTTTAAAGTGGATTTCCAATAGAATGAGCGTAGCAAATAAAAAGGGAGTAGTATTTAGAATTGAGCGGGAAGTATGGGTTTAGTGCATCCTATTCCATAGAACTATGTAGCTAACATAGGTACAGATTATCAGATTATTTCCATTTCTACATGGATGACATATTTAGCTTGTGATCGATCACATGGGTAGGTTATACTCCCTGACAAGAGTATGACACCTCTCTCCAATATGAGGTTTCTTCCTTAGGAGGACAAGACGTTGGACTCCATGTTAGCTCACATGGTTTATGTTGGTTAAGAGAACCTCCCTTCTATTCAAAGTAAAATAATGAAAGAAATGCTTTTAGAAAACTAAGTGTAAAGGCTCATAGTTTTATTTAGAATATGCTTCATAGAACGATAATAGCTTCAGATTTTAGCATTCAGATTTTAGATTTATAGTGAGCTCTTTTACACTTGGATAGTATGATTTAAAGACAGAGTTTTAGTATTGCTTTTAGAACTAAATGTTATGGCTTACAAGATTTATAAAGTATGTTTTGCTTCTTATTGCTACATATTTTAGTATTTTAGACATTTCAGCTTATGTGAGTCATTTCTATTTAGCATGCATTGTTTTTTAAATAATGATTATAAGATGATGTTTTACTTATGCATATCACCCCCATATACTCAGTACATCCTCAAAGTACTAATCCACATATATGTCTATGAACTACATTGTCTCATAATATAGGTTCAGGTGCTTAGTGTCAACGACGTGAGTAGTTCGAGCATCTCCATCTACATCTGACAGTTGGTGAATCCTCATAGTTCGAGGACTTATTTATTCAAATTTTGTAGTTTATTAGTTTATGAGCTTTAGCATTTCCTTTCAGACAGTTTGAGTTAGCTGGGGGTTTGTTCCAGTGACTCTCTAGTATTAGTAGTAGAAGCTTGTCAGACTACTAGTTTTGATGCAAATTATTTAGTTTTAATGTTTCAAATGTTATGTTCAGATTATTCTTAGATATTACAAATAGTTTTCGCATTCTAGCATGACTTTTATGTCTATATTTCCATTATTATAAGATTCAGGCTCAGTAGTATGCAGAAAGTGTTAGCTTAAGGCTACTCGTAGTCTTGAGCACCATGTGACATCTCGGGATCAGATTTTGGGGTGTTACACGCCCCTTACGAGTTGCGTTTCTACATGCATTTACATGACATACATGGAGAAAATATTTTTGTTGGATATTTGGATTAAAATTTTCACTTATTTTTCCAAGTTTCAAATAATCTTTGTCTAAAAAATTAATCCCTCGATCATTTGCCAAATCCAAATCTGAAGTTGATCCTAGTGAGCAACAACGGCGACAGCATGAGGAACCTCTTGGTTCGTGCCTCACTATCCACTTGAAGGTGTGTTTTTTAATAAAAACAAATGAAAGTTGCTTTCTCCCACCAATGTGGGAGAAGTAGACTTTCCTTTAACTGAGTACACTTTTCTTTTAAGTGAGAGCTCACATTCCCTTCAAGAATTCTATCCATTTTTGATTCACACATCTAATTGAACCCAACAATCCCCCACATGAATGGGGAATGACTATTCTTTATAAAGATTTATGGACAAGTATGTGATCAACAAATAAAGACTTATTGCATCTGGATAAGTGGATTTTCCTTTGAACTTTCTGTAGTAAACATATATCGGATGCCCTCGATCAATCGGTAGATTTAATATCTTTGAACCGTCTAACTTTAGTGTACACCTAGACAACACATGTCACACAATTAGCCTTTTACCATTTATGGTTCTCATGGTTTTGTTCATTTTAACCATAAACACGTCCTGGTTTTGTGAGAGCTTAGAGAATAGGCCTTTACTAACATTCTTCTTGAAGCGACTTCCACTTCACCCTCACATAGGTGATTTCTAAACATTCAATTCTATAGATTAAACTATTTGATTAAATCTGCCAAATTTAGATAATCATTAAAAAGCTTTACACCATAAGACTTATCCTTATTTCTTAAACTTGTCTACATCACCGTCAGTCACAACTTTGTTTGATCTTCTTGAACCTAGATTTTGGGATCTCCAGTCTTCTAGGTAGAGTTACCGCCATGATGACTTGTGCTAGGCCATAAAACTATTCCCTTTGATGTTTTCTCAACTCCGTCTCTAGATAGGCCTTTTGTAAATGGATCCGACATATTATCCTTTGACTTCACATAGTTAATAGTATAATTCCACTAGAGAGAAGTTCTTAATGATATTATGTCTTTGACTTATATGATGAGATTTACGGTTATACATAATGTTCCCTGACCTACCAATTGCTACTTGGCTATTACAGTATACAGATACTGGTGCCAATGGTTCGGGCCAATAAGAAATATCTTCCAAGAAATTTTGGAGCCATTCAACTTCTTTGCAGTCTTTATCTAAGGTGATAAATTCAGATTTCATTGTAGAGCGAGCAATACATGTTTGTTTGGACGATTTCCAAGAGATTGCTATTCCACCTAAAGTAAATACATATCCACTCATGGATTTTACTTCATTCGTTCCGGTGATCCAATTTGCATCACTATATCCTTCAATTATCATTGGATATTTATTATAATGAAAAGCGCAGTCTTTAATGTATTTAAGATACCCCAAAACTCTTTTAATTGCCATCCAATGAGTTTTATTGGGATTACTCGTGTGCCAACTTAATTTACTAATAGCACATGCTATGTCTGCCCGTGTACAATTCATGATATATATTAAACATCCGAACACTTTTGTGTAGTCAATCTATGAGTCACTTTCACCTTCATTCTTTTGAACTGCAAAGCTCACGTCCAATGGATTCTTTGTAATACAAAAATCCAAATACATGAACTTGTCATATGTCTTTTTGATGTAATGAGAATGTGACAATGCCAAACCTTGTGGAGTTTTATCGATTCTTATTCCTAAGATCACATCCGCAACTCCAAGGTCTTTCTTATAAGACTTGCTCGTAAGCATTACTTTCATAAAATTTATGTCAGAAATGTCTCTACTGATGATCAAAATATTATGTGAATATTATCCACATACAAAAAAATAATGACCTAGTGATTTGGAGTATCTTTAATGTAAACACAATTATCACATTCGTTTATCTTAAACCCGTTTGCCAACATAGTTGGGTCAAACTTTGCATATCACTGTTTAGGTGCTTGTTTTAGTCCATAGAGTGACTTAACAAGTTCACTCACCTTTTTTTTTTTACCAGGAGCCACAAAACCCTCGGGTTGTTCCATGTAAATTTCTTCCTTTAATTCTTTATTTAGAAATACTGTTCTTACATCCATTTGATGGATTTCATGACCATATACCACCGCCAAGGAAATTGACATCTGAATTGACGTTATCCTTGTTACAGGCGAGTATGTATCAAAGTAACCAAGGCCTTCCTTCTAATTGAAGTGTTTTACTACATGTCTTGCCTTGTATTTTTCAATAGTACCATCCACTTTCATTTTTCTTTTAAAGATCCATTTAGAACCTAAAGGTTTATTTCCTAGAGGAATATCAGCCAACTCCCAAGTATGGTTGCTCAAGATTGATTTAATATGACTATTGACTCCCTCTTTCCAAAAGGATGAGTATAAAGACGACATCACTTCTTTAAATATTTGAGGCTCATTTTCTAAGATAAATGTTACAAAATATGATCCAAATTAAGTTGACTTTCTTTAATGTGTACTGCTCCTTGGATTCTCATCATTATGTACATTCTCGCTTGGTTCATCTCGAGGTCATTTAGACCCTCTACTAGACTGTTGATGTCTAGTTTTATACAAATAAATATGCTCAAAGAACTCAGTATTATCTGATTTAATTACTGTATTTTCATTGATATCCGGATGTTTAAATTTATGATCCAAAAAATAACATGTTTTACTACTTTTAGCATATCATATAAGCACGCAGTCCACAGTCTTAGGTCTTATCTTTTCTTTTAGGCATGGAACTTGGACTTTCATTAAACACTGCTGCACTTTGAAATATTTCAAAATAGGTTTCCTTCCTTTCTATTTTGCATTTGGAATTGAATGTGTCTTACTATGGGGTGCTCTATTAAGTATTTGGTTAGCTATAAGGATAACTTCCATCCACTAGTTTTACGGTAAAATTGAACTTATAATAAGGCATTCATCATTTTCTTTAAGGTTCGTTCTTCCTTTCCGCCATTCTATTAGACTGAGGTGAATACGGGGCAGTAGTTTGGAAGATAATTTCATTCTCTACACATATTTTCACAAATGGATATTCATATTCTCCACCCCTATCACTTTTTTATCATTTTGATCTTTTTCTCTAATTGATTTTCAACTATTGTTTTATATTCCCTAAACACATCTATTGATTTATCTTTACTATTTAGAAAATCGACATAATAGTATCTAGTTCAATCATCCATAAAAGTTATAAAATACTTTTTCCCACCATGAGATGGTGTTGACTTCATATCATAAATATCGGTATGGATTAAGTCTAAGCAATTGGAATTTCTTTCAACGGACTTATACATATGCTTAGCATACTTGGATTCACACATGTTTAACATTTTGATTTAATGCACTCAAAGTTTGGCAAAACTTATAAGTTAATAAGTTTTCATGAAGTTTTGTAATTGACATATCCTAATCGTTCATACTACAATTCATTAGACTCAAGCAAGTAAGAAGAACCAAAATTTTTGTTGATTTCAACTGTCATTATATTTATCTTAAATAGGCCTTTAGTAAGGTATTATTATCGTAAATACACTTATCCTTTGCTAAGTACAATCTTATTTGAAATAATATAGATTTGAATCCATTTTCGCTAAGAAGTGATAGAGAAATCAAGTTCTTCCTCAACTCCGGTACATAAAGAAAGTTGTTGAGAGTCAACACTTTGGCTGACATTATTTTCAATCATATTTTTCCCATCCCGCCAACTTTTGCTGTTGTGGAGTTTTCCATACAGATTATATCCTCACCTAGAGCTGGAGCGAATACAACAAAAAATTCTTTATTAGCACAAAGATGGCGGGTGGCACCGAAATCAATCTACTCTTCTCTAGGATTTTCCATGAAGTTACATTCAGAAAGCATGACATATCGATCTTTAATTTATTCTTGTATTCAACCATATTGGCTTGATCCTTCTTTTTTCCTTTCTTTGGGGTACAATAATTTGTTGACTTGTGGCTAATCTTGCCACAATTAAAGCACTTCCCCTAGAATTTCTTCTTAGGTGGATTACTTTGTTGTCCAACTTTCTTCCACTACTTTGAGTTATTAGGGTTGTCCTCTACAATGTTGGCTCCACTTATTGTAGAATTTTCTTTTCACCTATTCTTTGCAGATTTGTTGTCTTCCTCAAAGCGCAACTTCACAACGAGGTCTTCGATGGTCATCTTCTTCCTTTTGTGTTTTAAGTAATTTTTGAAGTCCTTCCACAAAGGTTGCAACTTCTGTATTACTTCAACAACTTAAAAGGCCTCATTCATGACCAAACCTACAATAAAATTCACGTGAACATTAAAAACATATTTAACATGTTCAACTGAGGTATTCACTATATTCATACCTTCAGCAAGGAGATCATGGATGATGATTTGTAATTCCTATACTTGAGATACGACAGTCTTACTATCAATCATTTTATATTCAAGGAACCTTACAATAAAGAACTTCTTAGTTTTAGTATCCTCAGTCATATACTTTTGTTCCAGCGCATTCCACAACTTTTTGGATGTATTCATTCCGCTGTACGCGTATAAATTATCTCGGAGGCTACTTAGAATATTATTTCTGCATAGGAAATCAGAATGTTTCCATGCCTCTATTACAATGAACCTCCCTTTATCCGATGTTTCGTCAAGAAATTTTGGAGAATCTTCAGATATAAATCTTTGAAGACACAAAGTTGTTAGATAGAAGAACATCTTCTATTGCCAACATTTAATATCTATACCAAAGTTTTTTCTGGCGTTTTCCCTGGTGCCATAGCAGGTGGTGCAGTTGTGCGACTTATTGTAGCAATATTCATTGCTGCTATACTTGTCCAACCATCAGTTTCATGACCATCAACAATCATTTTTCCTGTTAGAAAAAGACAGTCAACTTTAGTATATCAAAATACTAATTTCAAGTTTGTAATAACTTTAAATAGTACTTGTTTATAGTTTAATGATGAAGTTTTATGTCTTCTAATCATTTACCAAATAACATTTTACTTGTGATGAAGTTTTTATTTCTTAAAATCACTTGTTATGTTCAAACACAGTAGAAAGTATAAAGCTTTAATCTCCAAAAACCAAACAATACATATTACAAATTAATTCCTTAAGATTAAAGAAATGGTTCGTAGAAAGGTGTATTATTTTGGAACAATCATGTATGTCCCTTTCGAAACAGTGTGTCTTTTCTGAACAGTCATATCTGATTGAATAGTCACTCCATTTTTGAAATAGTGTGTCATTTCCTTGAAGGGTTGCATTTGAATGGCATACATGGAGAAAATATTTTTGTTGGATTTTTGAAAAAAAAATTTCACTTGTTTTTCTAAGTTTCAAATAAACTTTGTCTAAAAAAACTCTCAATCGATCATTTTACAAATCCAAATCCAAATCCAAATTCGAAGCTGAATCGAGTGAGCGACGGTGATGACGGTGTGCGACACCTCTTGGTTCATGCCTCACTATCCACTTGAAGGTGTGTTTCATAATAAAAACACATGAAATTTTCTTTCTCCTACCAATGTAGAGGAAGTAGACTTTCCTTTAACTGAGTACACTTTCCTTTTAAGTGAGAGCTCACTTTTCCTCCAAGAATTTCCTCTATTTTAATTTCACACATCCAATTGAACCCAAAATCCCTCACATGAATGGGGAATGACTATTCTTTATAAAAATTTATGAAAAAGTATATTATCAACAAGAAATGACTTATTGCATCTGGATAAGTGGGTTTTCCTTTGAAGTTTTCGTAGTGAACATACATCGGATGCACTCAGTCAATCGGTAGATTTGATATTTTTGAAATGTCGAACTTTAGTGTACACCTAGACAACACATGTTGCAAAATCAACTTTTTACCCTTTATGGTTCTCACGGTTGTGTTCGTTTCAGACATGAACACGTCCTGGTTTCATGAGAGCTTAGAGAATAGACCTTTACTAACATTCTCCTTGAAGTGGCTTCTACTTCACCCTCACATAGGTGATTTATAAATATTCAATCCTATAAATTAAACTATTTGGTCAAATCTACCAAATTTAGATAATCATTAAAAAGCTTTACACCATAAGCCTTATCCTTGTTTCTTAGATATTGTCTACATCATGAGAATGGATTGGTTATATTGAAAATGTTAAACTATCAGTCTCAACTTTGTTTGATCTCCTTGAACCTAGCTCTTGGGATTTCCACTCTGCTAGGTAGAGTTACTGCTATGTTGACTTTTCCTAGGAAGTAAACCCGTCTCCTTCGATGTTCTCTCAACTCCCTCTCTAGATAGGCCTTTTGTAAGTGGATTCGACATATTATCCTTTGACTTTATATAGTCAATAGTGATAATTCCACTAGAGAGTAGTTCTCTACCGATATTATGTCTCCATCTTATATGACGAGATTTATCATTATAAATTATTCTCCCTGCCCTACCTATCACCTCTTGGCTATCAAAGTATATATATACTAGTGCCAATGGTTTAATCTAATAAGGAATATCTTCCAAGAAATTTTGGAGCCATTCAACTTCTTCACTGATTTTATCTAATGCAATAATTTTAGATTCTATTGTAAAGTGAGCAATACATGTCTGTTTGGATGATTTCTAAAAGACCACTCTTCCACCTAAACTACATACATATCTACTGGTGAATTCTACTTATTCGATCTGGTGATCCAATATGCATTACTATATCCTTCAATTACTTTTGGATATTTATTATAATGCAAAGTATAGTCTTGACTGTATTTAAGATACCCCAAAACTCTTTTCATTGCCATCCAATAAGTTTTATTGGGGTTACTTGTGTACCTACTCAATTTACTAATAGCACATGTTATGTATGGTCCTGTACAACTCACGATATGCATTAAACATTCCAACACTCTTGCGTAGTTCAACTGTGAGTCATTTTCACCTTTATTCTTTTAAAGTGCAAAGCTCACGTAAAATGAAGTATTGGCAATACCAAAATCCAAATACTTGAACTTGTCAAGTACCTTTTCAATGTAATGAGACCGTGACAATGCCAACCCTTGTGGAGTTTTATAGCTTCTTATTCCTAAATCACATCCACAACTCCCAGGTCCTTCATATTGAACTTGCTTACAAGCATTCATTTCATAGCATTTATGTCAGAAATGTCTCTACTCTTGATCAACATATTATCCATATACAAATAAACAATGTCCTTCTAATTTGGAGTGTCTTTAGCATAAATACATTTATCACATTCATTTATCTTAAAACCGTTTGCCAACATAGTTTGGTGAAATTTTGCATGCCACTATTTAGGTGCTTGTTTTAGTCCATAGAGTGACTTAACAAGTTTACACATATTATTTTCTTTACTAGGAACCACAAAACCCTCGGGTTATTCCATGAAAATTTCTTCCTCCAATTCCCCATTTAGAAAAGCTGTTGTTACATCCCTTTGATGGATTTCAAGACCATATAATGTTGCCAAGGCAATTAATATATGAATTAACGTTATCCTTGTTATAGGTGAGTATGTATCAAAGTAATAAGGGCCATCCTTCTGTTTGAAGCCTTTTACTACAAGTCTTGCCTTGTATTTGTCAATAGTACCATCCACTTTTATTTTCCTTTTGAAGGTTCATTTAGAACCTAAAGGTTTATTTACAGGAGAAAGATCAATCAAATCCCAAGTATGATTGCTCAAGATTGATTCAATCTCACTATTGACTACCTCTTTCCAAAAGGATGAGTATTAAGATGACATCGCTTTTTTAAATATTTGAGTCTCATAATCTAAGAGAAATGTTACAAAATCTTATCCAAACAAAGTTGATGTTCTTTGACGTGTACTACACCTTGGATTTTCATCATTATGTACATTCTCGCTTGGTTCATCTCTTAGGACATTTAGATCCTCTACTACACTATTGTTTTCTAGTTTTATACGTATAAATATGTTCAAAGAACTTAGCATTATCTGATTCAATTACCATATTTTTATTAATATCCCGATGTTTGGATTTATGAACAAAAAACCAAAATGCTTTACTACTTTTAGCATATCCTACAAACACGCAGTCCACAGTCTTAGGTCCTATCTTTACCCTTTTATGCATAGGAACTTGGACTTTCGCTAGACACCCCCACCCTTTGAAATATTTCAAATTGGGTTTCCTTCTTTTTCATTTTTCATATGTAATTGAAAGTGTCTTACTACGGGGCACTTTGTTGAGTATTCGGTTAACTGTAAGGATAGCTTTCCCGGACAAGTTTTGTGATAAACCTGAACTTATGTGTAAGGTATTCATTATTTCCTTTAAGTCTCAGATCTTCCTTTCTGTAATTCCATTAGACTGAGGTAAATACAGGGCAATAGTTTGATGGACAATTCTATTCTCTACACATATTTTTGCAAATGGAGATTCATATTCTCTACCCCTATCACTTCTTATCATTTTGATCTTTTTCTCTAACTGATTTTCAACTTCTATTTTATATTGCCTAAATACATCTATTGCATCATCCTTTCTGTTTAGCAAATAGGTATAACAGTACCTAGTGCAATTGTTAATAAAAGTTATAAAATACTTTTTCCCATCATGAGATAGTGTTGACTTCATATTACAAATATCAGTGTGGATTAAGTATAAGGGATTGAAATTTCTTTCAACGAACTTATATGGATGCTTAGCATGCTTGAATTCTACACATATTTGACATTTTGATTTATTGTACTCATAAGTTTGGCAAAACTTCTAAGTTAATCAATTTTCGAAAAGTCTTATAATTGATAGTTCCTAATCATTCATGCCACAATTTATTAGACTCAAGCAATTAAGAAGAACCAGAACTTTTGTTGATTTCAACTGTTATTACATTCATCTTGAATAGGCCCTCAGTGAGGTAGCCTTTTCCTAAATACACTTCCCCTTTACTGAGTACAATCTTATCTAAAACAAATACAAATTTGAATCTATTTTTGTTAAGAAGTGATATATAAATCAAGTTCTTCCTTAACTCCGGTACATAAAGGACGTTGTTGAGAGTCAATACTTTGTCTAACGTCATTTTCAAGTATATTTTCCCCGTCCCTTCAACTTTTGCAGCTGTGGAGTTTTCAATATAGATTTTCTCCTTACCATGAGCCAGACCGAATGCAACAAACTACTCTTTATTAGCACAAACATGAAGGGTCGCACTAGAATTCATCCCCCATTCTATAGATTGCCCATCAAGTTACATTCAAAAAGCGTGGCACATAGATCATCCATTTTATTCTTGGATTTATCCATATTGGCTTGATCCTTATTTTTGCCTTTCTTTAGGGCACAAAATTCTGTTGGATTGCTTTGTTGTCCTGATTTCTTCCACTTCTTTGAGTTGTTAGGGTTGCCCCCTACAATGTTGGCTCCACTCATTATAGAATTTCCTTTTGACCTCTTCTCTGTGGCTTTGTTGTCTTTCTCAATAGGTAACCTCACAATAAAGTCTTCGACTGTCATCTCCTTCTCTTTGTGTTTCAAGTAATTTTTGAAGTTCTTCCACAAAGGTAGCAACTTCGCTATTATTGTAGCAACTTGAAAGGCCTCGTTCACAACCAAATCTATAATAATATTTATGTGAACATTGAGAACATATTTAACATGTTCAACTGAGGTATTCACCATATTCATACCTTCAGCAAGGAGATTGTGGATGATAACTTGCAATTCAAGTACTTGAGATACGACAGTCTTACTGTCAATTATTTTGTATTTAAGAAACCTTGTAACAAAGAACTTCTTATTTCTAGCATCCTTAGTCATATACTTTCATTCTAGTTCATTCCTCAACTCTTTTGATGTCTTTATTCTACTGTACACATTGTATAAATCATCTTGGAGGCCTCTTAGAATATAATTTCTGCATAGGAAATAAAAAATGTTTCATGCCTCCATTACAATGAACCGCTCCTTGTCTGATTTTCTTTGGTTCATTTTGGAGCATCTTCAGATATAAATCTTTGAAGACACAAAGTTGTCAGATAGAAGAACATCTTCTATTGCCAATGTTTAAAATCTACACCTAAAATTTTTTCAGGCTCTTCCCCTGGTGCCATAGGAGGTGGCGCAGTTGTACGACTTGTTGTTGCAACATTCATTGTTGCTACACTTGCCCTACCATCGGTTACATGACCATCAACATTTATTTTTCCTGTCACAAAAAGACAGTCAACTTTAGTATAGCAAAATACCAATTTTAAGTTTGTAGCAACTTTAAACAATACTTGTTTCTAGTTTAATGATGATGTTTTTATATCTTTTAATTGTTAACGGAATGACCTTTAACTTATGATGAATTTTTTATTTCTTCAAATCACTTGTTATGCTCAAACAGAGTAGAAAGAATAAAGCTTTAATTTCCAGAAACCAAACAATACAGATTACAAAATTAAATCCTTAAGACTGTTATTTTGGGTACACAAACTGTATGTTTGCACTATACACTTCAATCTAAATTCAAGACTATTTTAAGAAAAATAATAAAGTTTTAACACCTTCAACAAAAGTTCAAAATGACTAATCAAAATGAATTATCAAAGAAGTATGTTATCTAAAAGAAATAAGTTAAATTAGAAGTAGAACCAAGTCCTTCAATTTCACAGAGTGTCCTTAACGAATTAATTTCCCTCAAGTACTCGAGGTTGCAGAATTTTTACTCCTAGGATAAAATGGCTCACAATCTAAATGTAGCGCTACCTCAAATATTAAAATTCCTTGAACACACTCAACGGCTGATGATCATAAAGAGTTTTTGGAAGGAGAAGAGTGTTTTTCAGTACTCAAAATTATGTACATACATAAGGAAAAGTTCAGGTTTTATAGATATCAAGTGTCCCTTCAGAAAGAAAGTAATGGTTCATGGAAAGGTGTATCATTTCAAAAACAATGCGTCTTTTTTGAACAGTCATATTTGACCAAATAGTTACCCCATTTCGAAAATAGTGTGTCATTTCCTCGAAGGGTTGCATTTGCATTTCATACATAGTGAAAATATTTTTGTTGGATTTTTGGATTAAAATTTTCACTAGTTTTCTAAGTTTCAAATAAACTTTGTCTAAAAATTTAATCTCTTGATCGATCATTTGATAAATCAAAATCCAAAGCCAAAGCTGAAGACGAGCCGACCGACGACGACAGTGTGAGGCACCTCTTGGTTCTTGTCTCATTATCCACTTGAAGATGTGTTTCTTAACAAAAACACATGAAAGTTTCTTTCTCTCACCAATTTGGGAGAAGTAGACTTTCTTTTAACTGAGTACACTTTCCTTTTAAGTGAGATCTCACTTTCCGTCTAAGAACTCCCTCCATTTTCCATTCACATATCTACTTGAACCCAATAATACCCCACATGACTGGGAAATGGCTATTTTTTTTATAAGACAAGTATGTGATGAGCAATAAAGACTGATTACATATGGATTTGTGGGTTTCCCTTTGAACTTTCTGTAGTGGACATGCATCGAATACACTCGGTTAATCAGTAGATTTGATATCTTTGAACAGTCAAACTTTAGTGTACACCTGATAACACATTTCACACAATCAACCTTTTACCATTTATGGTTCTCATGGTTCTTTTTGTTTCATCCATGAACATCCTGGTTTTATGAGAGCTTACAAAATAGGCCTTTACTAACCTTCTCCTTGAATTGGCTTCTACTTCACCCTCACATAGGTGATTTCTAATTGTTCAATCCTGTAGATTAAACTATTTGGTCAAATCTGTCAAATTTAGATAATTATTAAAAAGCTTTAGACCATAAGCTTATCCTTGTTTCTTAAACATTATCTAGATCATGCGAATGGATTGGGTATATTGAAAATGTTGAACAGTCAGTCACAACTTTATTTGATCTCCTTGAACCTAGCTCTTGGGATCTCCAGTTTTCTAGGTAGATTTACAAGCAGGCTTACTTGTCTTAGGTCGTAAACCCATTCCCTTCAATGTTCTCTCAACTCCCTCTTTAGATAGACCTTTTGTAAGTGGATCTGACACATTATCCTTTGACTTTACAAAGTGAATAGTGATAATTCCACTAGAGAGTAGTTCTCTAATGATATTATTTCTCCATCTTATATGATGTGATTTATTATTATATATTATGCTTCCTTCCCCACCTATCGTTGCTTGGATATCATAGTGTATACATACTGGTGCCAATAGTTTGGGCTAATAAGAAATATCTTCTAAGAAATTTTGGAGCCATTCAGATTCTTCACTGGCTTTATCTAATGTGATAAATTTAGATTCCATTGTAGACCGAGCAATATATATCTATTTGGATGATTTTCAAGAGACAACTCCTCTACCTAAAGTAAATGTATATCCACTCGTGGATGTTACTTCATTCGATCAGGTGATCCAATTTGCATCACCATATTCTTTAATTACCATTGTATATTTATTATAAGTCAAAGCATAGTCTTGAGTATATTTAAGATACCTCAAAACTCTTTTCATTGACATCTAATTAGTTTTATTGGGATTATTTATCTAATAGCACATTATATGTCTGGCCGTGTACAATTCATGATATAAATTAAACATCCCAATACTCTTGCGTAGTCCAACTATAAGTCACTTTCACCTTTATTCTTTTAAAGTACAAAGCTCACATCCAATGGAGTCTTGTCAATACCAAAATCCAAATACTTAAACTTGTCAAGAACCATTTCGATGTAATGAGACTGTGACAATGCCAACCCTTATGGAGTTTAATGGATTCTTATTCCTAAGATCACATCTGCAACTCCAAGGTTTTTCATGTCAAACTTAATCTCAAGCATTCATTTCATAGCATTTATGTAAGAAATATCTCTACTGATGATCAACATATCATCCACATACAAACAAACAATAACCTTGTGATTTGGAGTGCCTTTAATGTAAACACATTTATCACATTCGTTTATTTTAAACCCATTTTCCAACATAGTTTGGTCAAACTTTTCATGCCACTATTTAGGTGCTTATTTTAGTCCATAGAGTAACTTAACCAGTTTGTACACCTTCTTTTCTTTAATAGGAACCATAAAACCCTCAGGTTGTTCCATGTAAATTTCTTCCTCCATTTATATATTTAGGAATGTTATTTTCACATCCATTTGAAGGATTTCAAGACCATATATCACCTCCAAGGTAATTAACATCTGAATTAGCATTATCCTTTTTACAGGCGAGAATGTATCAAAGTAATCAAGGCCTTCCTTCTATTTGATGACTTTTACTATAAGTCTTTCCTTGTATCTGTCAATAGTACCATCCACTTTTATTTTCCTTTTAAATATCTATTTAGAACCTAAAGATTTATTTTCTGGAGAAAGATTAACCAACTCCCAAGTATGGTAGCTCAAGATTGATTCAATCTCACTATTGACTGCCTCTTTTCAAAAGGATGGGTCTGAAGACAACATCACTTCTTTAAATGTTTGAGGTCCATTTTCTAAGAGAAATGTTACAAAATCTGATTCAAAAAAATTTGACATTCTTTGACTGTACTACGCCTTAGATTCTCATCATTTTGTACATTCTCGCTTAGTTCATCTCAAGATCGTTTTGACCCTCTACTAAACTCTTCTTGTCTAGTTTTATAAGGATAAATATGTTCAAAGAACTCAACATTATCTAATTTAATTATTGTATTTTTTCTGATATCTGGATGTTTGGATTTGTGAACCAAAAACCGACATGCTTTACTACATTTAGCATATCCTATAAACACGCATTCCACAGTCTTAGGTCCTATCTTTACCCTTTTAGGCATAGGAACTTGAATTTTTGCTAGACACCCCCACACTTTAAAATATTTCAAATTGGGTTTTCTTCTTTTCCATTTTTTATATGGAATTGAAAGTGTCTTACTATGGGGCACTCTATTGAGTATTCAGTTAGCTGTAAGGATAGCTTCCCCCACAGGTTTTATGGTAAACCTGAACTTAAAAGTAAGACATTCATCATTTCCTTTAAGGTTTAGTTCTTTCTTTCATAATTTCATTAGACAGAGGTGAATATGTGGAAGTAGTTTGATGGACAATTACATTCTCTACACATATTTTGGCAAATGGAGAGTAATATTCTCCACTCTATAACTTCTTATTATTTTGATCTTTTTATCTAACTGATTTTCAACTTCTGATTTATACTGCCTAAATGAATCTATTGCTTCATCCTTAGTTTTCAGATAATAGTCATGACAGTACCTAGTGTAATCGCCAATAAAAGTTATAAAATACTTTTGCCACCATGATATAGTGTTGACTTCACATCACAAATGTCATTGTGGATTAAGTCTAAGGGATTGAAATTCCTTTCAACGGACTTATAAGGATGATTAACATACTTGGATTCCACAAGCGTTTGACATTTTGATTTATTGCACTCAAAGTTTGGCAAAACTTCCAAGTTAATTAGTTTTCGCAAAGTTTTGTAACTGACATGTCCCAATCGTTCATGCCATAATTCCTTATACTCAAGCTAGTAAGAAGAATCAAAACTTTTATTGCTTTTAATTGACATTACATTCATATTAAATAGGCCCTCAGTGAGGCAGCCTTTTCCTAAATACACTTTCCCTTTACTAAGTACAATCTTATCTGGAACAAATACAGATTTGAATCTATTTTTATTAAGAAGTTATATAGAAATCAAGTTCTTCCTATCTCTAATATATAAAGGACATTGTTGAGAGTGATACTTTGACTGACGTTATTTTCAAGTATATTTTCCCCACCCCTTCAACTTTTGTAGTGCGAATGCAACAAACAACTCTTTATTAGCACAAACATGGCGGGTGGCACCAAAATCCATCCACCATTCTCTAGGATTTTCCACCAAGTTACATTCAAAAAGTATGGCACAAAGATCATCCAATTCATTCTTGGATTCAACTATATTAGCTTGATCCTTCTTTTTGACTTTCTTTGGGGCATGATAATCTGTTGTCTTGTGGCCAATCTTGCCACAATTAAAGCACTTCCCCTTAAATTTCTTCTTAGGTGAATTGCTTTGTTGTCCAGCTTTCATTAATAACTTATACTTTTCTAGAACAACAAACTCCATCAACAACTCTTTTCATACTCAAGCAAAAAACAATTCACTTCAACTAATAACTCTTTCTCTACGTTCTACTAAACTAATACACAAGGACATATCACTTCAACAATTCACTTCAACTAATAACTCTTTCTCTACGTTCTACTAAACTAATACACAAGGACATATCACTTCATTACTAACTCAATCATATGCAAAAAGATTCGGCTATACATATATTCAATAAATTGCACTTACTACCGTTCTTGTCAATACACCTCTAAACCCCCAGTTCCAACCAACGCAAGAATATTAAGGTGAACAAAAAGTTGCTAGTAAATCGAAATAGGCCTCACACGGCTTCACTAGACTTTGATTTTTTTGTTTTGAACAAGAAAATGAGATGAATAGCAAGGCAACTATGCTAGTGAATCAAAAGATCCCCACACGGCTTCACTAGACTTTTAGTTTCAACAACACAATGATAACAAGATTACAAAAGATAGAAACTTGGCACATAATATTCAATGATCTATGAATACATATCTTACTCTATCTTAACTAAATAACTCATAAGAATGAGGGCACAACTTTAAACTTGAGGGGTTTATAATAAACTAGAAGGCCCCTCTCAAGCCTCTTTGTGAGACTTCTGAAACTTCTTGCTAGAAAGTCTGAGAGCATTATCAGGGGAGAAAATTGGAACTTATCGATCATGTTACCTCAAGAAGAGTACACAGATAGAGAAGTATATATTATCATTATAGAATCTGAGGAGGAATCTGAAAGCACATCTGACTTGGGCTTAGTGCACGATTGTTATGAACATAAATAAAGCTTTTCAAACTTTGGAATTTAAAAGGAGTTTAGTTGAAACCTATAGAGCTGTGAAAGAAGTTTAGGTGTATAGATAGGTATATAGTAATGGTGTGTGTACGGAGGATGTGTTAATGGATTGTGATTAAGATACGCCATATGATTATGATCGATTATTGTTGTTATGAGGTTTGAGTGGGCTAGCGTTTCTTGATGTTTTGTTTTATAGTTTCCAAGTGAGAATTATGTGTAAGGTGAGGTGCTAAATTATGTTGAGCACTAGTCATTAAGTTTGAACGATTGGTGGTCATGAAGGAGGATGTGATAATTTCTTAGTTAATGGTACTAGTTATAGGGAAGTGATCTAATAGGCTTGAACAGTGGATGGAAGTGTTTGAGTCCAACTATTCGTGTATAAGTATGATTTTGTAGGTATGATGCTAAGGTGTTCCCAAGGTGATATAGGGCTCTGCTATTTTCAAAATTTATTAAGTGTTATGTGGTTAGTAGTACCGTTGAGTTGCTAAGAGGAAGGAGACTAGTTGTATAGTATATGATGTTCGTAATAGCTAATTTAAGGAGTTTTGATTTATATTATTGAGCCTTGTTGGTGTGATCTTGATTCCTATAGTTTAGAGAAAATGTAATTTTGGAGATGTGATAGTATGTGATGTTAGCAGAGTATAAAGGGAGTAGCGTAGTTTAATAAAGGATGATGATATCCAAGTCAAGTGTTAAAAATCTAAGATTGGTGAGTGTTTAAGTTGTTATATGATGACTTTTGGGGTCACAATAGTTTAAGAGTCAAATCTTAGAAAGAAGTATTATCTTTAGGTGATATACGTGAAGATATAGTCTTTCAGGGTAAGTTTGGTTTTTTGTGTATTAATTATATCCTAGACTCTAGAGAAAATTGCGTGCAGTTTAGATTAGAGTTAATATAGTGGTTCACAAACTTAGAGTGATAGCTTAAAGCAAAGGGGGAGATGATAGAATGAGTAACCAAGTAAAACTTTGAGATTCTAGTAGCTGTACCGATAAGTTGTAGAATAGCTGTGAGAAAGATTGATGCTTGATCCAATCTTATTCAGTATTTTCAGTTGTCCCAATACTTACTCATGCCTTACATGTTAGTTCCATGATCTTAATTTATGTTCATGCATATGATAGAGAATTATGTACTCTCCTAGTTCCCAAAAGGAGAAGTTCCAGTTCTTTCAGTAGTTAGAATCACATTCCATAAGTTATGAACTCTAAATCTGGGTCATGCAGCTCATGACTCATGTACTCAAGCTTTACGGTATGTTCAGTTCAAGTTCTCAAGAAATACTTTTAATGAGTAGAAAAATTTAGATTTATATCATGCATGTCCTCGGGCTAGACCTCTTCGATAAGTTCATGATGTTAAATCCTCTATTTCTCAGGCCTCAGATGAGTGCCCAAGATACGCATGGTATCCCTTCATGCTACAGGTCCTCGTGTTCTAACCTTTTAGTGACCTTTTCCTTAGTTCAAAAATAGTAATGATGATCAGTTGTGTAGATAGGAGAGAGTAAATATGTCATGTTGGGGAAGATGATCGTATGCTTGCTTTATGTAATTCTATGAGTCTGAAGAAATATTGAGTGAAGTTTTTGTATATGACCTGGTCAGTTCAGAATATGTTATGTATGTCTTCTTAGGACTGGTGCATGAAAGTTGTTCTTGATAGAGGTTTGTAGGTTGTGACAAGGGTGTTTTATGAGATCATGTTTAGAAGTGCATATGTGGTTATAGAAGTAGGCTTGAACATGTAATACCCCAAAAAATCTAAACCAATATTAGAGCCATGTACCAAGCTCATGCATAGTACATCATGGTTCTTTTATAGTTTTATGATTAAGTTAGATGTATATTAAGGCTTCAAATAACTCCCAGCTATCAGACGAATCAAAACATTCCTTACCGATTGTATTCTTGAGAAGGATATTGGTATATTCAACTTCAATCGAGCATATCTCTCATTATACTTGGAATTTTTGAGGTCATTACCTATCAACAGATAGATAATTGAATTATCTTTCCAATGATACCAATTTTGCCTAAATCCAATATCGGAGCAAAGATTTATTCCTATTTTACTCCAGCATGTTAGGATGGAAACTGTGTGATGACATTCATGGTAGCTTACCACATTTGTGATGCCTTACCAGGAAGGTCGTCAGCCTTAGGCAGAAACCAGCTTCTGTATGATGATATTCGTGGTAGCTTACCATATTTTTGACGCCTTGTCACAAATGTCGTCAGCTACGATTTTCAGCAACTGGAAATTTATTTCATAGGGTATTTTGGTCTTTTCCCTTCACTTCCCATGACTTATAACCCTAAAGAGGCATAATTTTTCCCATTTTTCTTCGGTTAAACATCTCAAAAACCCTCTCTTATGCTCTCAACCACAAGATTAGGGTTTCCATCAAACTCATCTCTCAAAAACAAGATTCAAGCCTTTTTCCAAGATAATCAAGAATTAAGTTTCCCAATCCAAGAACTCTCCAGCAAATCATCAAGGGTTCCTTTCTAAGGTATGCATAGTGTTCATCTATGGATCCAATCCATTCATAGATCTCAAGAACCATGATTTAAATATTATTTTGTAAACTTTTCATGGTGATATGAGTATGTACATGTTGATGATTGTTGTTTAAGTTTCAAGATGATATCTAGAGGTGTTTTCATGGAATATATATGCTTGTTAGTTGAAAATTATGAACTTTAGATGGTGTAAAATGGTACAAGTTATGAAACATACCTATGCCTTAAATATTGCATGCAAGGTGTTCGATAAAATGCTTAGAATGCTAGAAATTCATGTTTATATGGTTCCATGATGTCTAAATGACAAATTCATGTTAGCTATATACTTTAATATGAATTCCATACTTTTCATGTGTTGCTATTGTTGTGGTATGAAGCATGTATGATAATGGAGATATATAATATGCACATGAAATATAGCTATGCACTCCCTACCATGCTTAATATGTTGAGGAGCTACATGATGTATAATATCCCCTACTTATGACAATGTGAATTGTTGACTCCAATCTTATGATCAAGTCAGTCATGTTGTGTCAGTTTCCTTCCATCGAGTCCTAGGGGTATTCATACCCGAAAATATAGCTGTGTGCCTAGAGCCATGTCATGTTATCACGATACTCTCAGTCAAGTCATGATCTATAGAATTCAGCCAGTCATTTGACTCAGAAAAATCCAGTAACCTCAGTAATCTCAGTAGTTTAGTAATCTCAGTGATCTCGTACTCAGTAATATCTGTAACCTCAGTATTCAAAGTCAATCTCAGTAACTTCAGTACTCTCTGCTAGTCCTCAGAACTCTGTACATTCCATCAGTCGTTGGAATCCAATAAACTTAGTTTAGCTCCACTAAACAATACCACTAGTATCAGTCTAGTTAATCAGTATCAGTTCAGCTAATCAGTTCAGTTCAGTTATTCAGTTCAGCCCAGTTATTTAGTTTAGTGTCTTTCAGATGAGAGTAGGATTCAGCACCGAGTGAGCCTAGGGATGGGGACTCACCGCTAGATTAGGACTGAGATCCTTAGAAGCAATCTCTAAGTTCCAATACTACATAGCCAGCGTACATATGATATATCACCCGTTAGATAGAACTGACATACTCAGGGTCACTTGTTAGCACATTTATATGTATAGGAATGATCCCAGGATTCACCCGCTAAATTAGGACTGACTCTATAACAGATGTCTTTACTGGTAGCGCGGTACTGAAACCCTTCCAATCAGGGCAGAGATTGGACCCCAGTCAGCTTAGCTTGGGGCATGTCAGTTAGATGAACACATCCCATAGTTTCAATTACAAATTCAGGACTGTCAGGTTTCTATTACAGATTCAGTACTATTAGATACAGTCAATACTTATCATTGTAAATAGACTTCGAGATCACCCATTAGCTAGAACTGATCTCAACTATGATTAATTAGTACCAGAATCATTAGATTTAAAGATCACCCGCTAGATAGGACTGATCTCAGACTAAGTCAAATCGTCCTTATTATCAATATACTCATGATCACCCACTAGATAGGACTAATTTTAGATTTAGTTACTCCAAGTAGAATGGAACTCAGATAGTTCCATCAGAACTTAGACCGTCAGATACAGTTGCTCAGTATTAGTTACATCAGTTAGGCCGATCATCACAGTTATATTAGTTATATCAGTTTTTTGAACTCATGTATCAGTTATATCAGTTATCAAAATTCATGATATCAGTATTCAGCTTCAGGACTGTTAGACACAGTCAACCAGACCAGTTCTTCATAATTTGAACTGTCAAAAATAGTCATTCATCTATTCAATATCTCAGTATCAGTACACTTATGTTGTCAGTATTCAGACTCAGTAGTCAATATCTCCACAAGTTCTGTTGCAGTTATATATGCATGTATGTATTCTCACGTTCATATTAGTCAACATTGTTCATGCATATAACCCTTTGCATTTAGCCTTAGTCACTCGTATACTCAGTACATTCAGACGTACTGACATATTTGTGCTATGATGCTTTCTCTTATGTTACACCATAGGTTCAGAGGCACGAGCTCCAGATCAGTAGTAGCATTCCAGTATTCAGAGTTTGCAGTGTGTCCTTCTCATTCAAGGACAATATGATTATTGCTACATTTACTATTCAGTTTCTAGATGGAGTTATTTGTAGACATGTTTCTTCAACTCCTTATTCAGTTCAGTTAGAGGCTTTTAGACTAGATGTCAGATTAGATATTCAGATCTCATTATTTTCAGTATTTATGACTTATTTTTGTATTGTTATACCATTTTCAGATATTTTGTTATCAGACGTTTATTCAGTTTGAACTTTATGGCCTTTCATGTTCATGTTTCTGTATTTTATGATATATTATGCAGTATACAGATACAGATATCAGTCATGGGTTAGCTTGTGGTCCTTCGGGGTCATAAGTACCGTGTAGTATTTTGATTTAGAAAATCAGGGTGTTACAAACTTGGTATTAGAGCCTAAGGTTCAATAGAGTCCTAGGAAGTCTGAAAGCCGCATCTAGTAGAGTCTTGTACATGCGTGTGTTGTGCTCCACACTTATATGCAGGAGGCTATGAGATGTTTTAGGAATAGTTTCCCCTCTTTCAATATTCATGTCGTACCAGTGAGCATAATATCAGTCTAATCCATTTCTCCCTTTCTTCTACAGACATGCCTCCTAAAATAAGAAATGGGAATCAGTCAACCCCTCAGCCCAAAGACCCTTTTGGCGATAATATTTCTCATGCGGAGTTCAGGGCCGTATTCACCACTATTTCTCAGTCAGTTGCTACCCAGAATGAATGACCAAATATCGTTCTAGCCAACCCAATGGCCAATTCAGCTGCAGCTAGAATTCGGGACTTCACCCGAATGAATCCTCCTTCCTTCACAGGGTCTAAGTCAGATGAGGACCCGCAGGAATTCCTAGATTAGGTTCAGAAGGTGATAGATGTTATGGGGGTTACTACTGTTCATAGTAATGAATTAGCCGCATATCAATTATAGGATGTCGCTCATACTTGGTACAAGTAGTGGAAGTCAAAAAGGTTAGATGATGCAGGCCCTATAGAGTGGGAGGAGTTTGCCTCTGCTTTCTTTGATAGATTCTTTCTGCTAGAGCTTAGAAAAGCTAAGGTACTAGATTTCATCAACCTTAGGCAGGGAAGTATGCTGGTAAAGGAGTATTCTCTCAAGTTTACTCAATTAGCCAGATATGCCTCTTATGTGGTTGCAGATGGTAGAGCTAAGATGAGTAAGTTCGTGTCAGGGGTGAATGATAGTATGGTAAACGAGTAAAGATCTGCCATGTTGAATAGTGATATGACTTTGGACAGACTTATGACACATGCTCAGCAGATAGAGGAGCAGAAGATTAGGATGACAGAGAGATCGAGTAAGAGAGCTAGGACGGTGTAGTTTCAGCTTTGCTAAGCCTAAGTCATAGGGTGGTAACTGTTCTCAGCATAGTCAGAAATTTTCAGTCCTAGCTCTATCCTCAGCTAGTGTACCAGCACCTAAGTCCAAAAATGATCGTTATGATGGAGCGCCAGGATCTGAGGCCCAGGGTAGTAAAAATAGAGGTCTTACTTATCCGCTTTGCAAAGAGTATGGTAAGAATCATCTAGGTGCATGTATGGCATGCAATGATGTATACTTTGGGTATGGAAAGCCAGGCCACAAGATGCGAGAGTATAGAGTTCTAGCACAGAGGGGTAAGGAGTTGCATCAGCAAGGTGCCAATAGTGGTCAGCGTCAAAATAGACTTTATGCACTCCAGACTCGTCCTAATCCAGAAATTTTCCCTGACTTAGATTCGGGTATGTTACCAATATTTCATGTTCATAGTATGCATTGTTAGATTTTTTTCTCTCATTCGAGCATATGTTTTAGTATGAGTTAGCTAGTAAAGCCAGCAAGTCAGTTTAGCAATCGAGCAGTCAGATTTTTATAGCTTGTTTTCTCATCCTTGCATCTATTCATGCTATCCAAAATCTCAAAGAATGTAACTATTTCAAGGTAGAACCTCCTAGTAGTTGCAAGTTCAGTTTATCTCATGCATTATGCATTAGTTTTAGATTCCCAAAGTTTAGTATAATCTAGTTTGTAGATGCCCTGTGCATCACCCAGTATCTCCGTAAGGTAAGCATTCTTAGATGGACATAGCATCCCAAGGAGGAGATACCCCACTTTCTCTTAAGGGTCTTATGCCTTTGATCCTTCAATTTCCCTTTGCCTAACAAATTCAGTCTAGAATAGAGGGTACTCATAAGTTGACCTTCAAGTTAGACCTCAGCTGTAAGTCAAGTATTCAGAGGTTCAGTTCAGTTCATGATGTTCAGTCCATATGTCACATAGCAGAATCAGTCAGTTCGATCACGTATTCACGCATCAGATATGTGTGGTTAGATTATCAGTACTTTTAGTCATGCATTCACATATCATGTTAGTCATATAATTATGCATCAGATATGCATGGATTCAACTTATCAGTTAAGCATCAGATATGCATTCTCAGTTTGAGAAACTCAGTTTATCAAAACACTCAATCTTACATTCATAAATCAGCTACCCATGCATCAGATATGCATGTACAATATGATATGCTCAGTTTTTAGTCATGTTAGCCATGAAATCATGATCAGTCATTTATGCTATATATGCGTCATTTTATCTTTTCTCCCCTCTCAAGAAGTCATCATTCAAGGATGAATGTTTCCAAGGGGGAGATATTGTAATACCCCAAAAAATCCAAACCATTATTAGAGCCATGTACCAAGCTCATGCATAGTACATCATGGTTCTTTTATAGTTTTATGATTAAGTTAGATGTATATTAAGGCTTCAAATAACTCCCAGCTATCAGACGAATCAAAACATTCCTTACCGATTGTATTCTTGAGAAGGATATTGGTATATTCAACTTCAATTGAGCATATCTCTCATTATACTTGAAATTTTTGAGCTCATAACCTATAAAAAGATATATAATTGAATTAACTTTCCAACGATACCAATTTCTCCTAAATCCGATATCGGAGCAAAGAGTTATTCCTATTTTACTCTAGCATGTCAGGCTGGAAACTGTGTGACGACATTCATGTTAGCTTACCACATTTGTGATGCCTTACCAGGAAGGTCGTCAGCCTTAGGCAGAAACCAGCTTCTGTGTGGTGACATTCGTGGAAGCTTACTATATTTTTGAAGCATTGTCACAAATGTCGTCAGCTATTATTTTCAGCAACTGGGAATTTATTTCATAAGAGTATTTTGGTCTTTTCCCTTCACTTCCCACGACTTATAAACCTAAAGAGGCATAGTTTTTCCCATTTTTTTCTTCAGTTAAGCATCTCAAAAATCCCCTCTTACGCTCTCAACCACAAGATTAGGGTTTCCATCAAACTCATCTCTCAAAGAAAGATTTAAGCCTTTTTCCAAGATAATCAAGAATTAGGTTTCCCAATCTAAGAACTCTCCAGGAAATCATCAAGGTTTATTTTCTAAGGTATGCGTAGTGTTCATCTATGGATCCAATCTGTTCATAGAGCTCAAGAACCATGATTTAAATATTATTTTGTAAACTTTTCATGGTGCTATGAGTATGTACATGTCGATGATTGTTGTTTAAGTTTCAAGATGATATCTAGTGGTGTTTTCATGGGATATATATGCTTGTTAGTTGAAAATTATGAACCTTAGATGGTGTAAAATGGTACAAGTTATGAAACACACCTATGCCTTAAAGATTGCATGCAAGGTGTTCGATAAAATGCTTAGGATGCTAGAAATTCATGTTTATATGGTTCCATGATGTCTAAATGACAAGTCCGTGTTAACTATATACTTTAATATGAATTCCATGCTTTTCACGTGTTGCTATTGTTGTGGTATGAAGCATGTATGATAATGGAGATATACAATATGCACATGAAATATAGCTATGCACTCCCTACCATGCTTAATATGTTGAGGAACTAAATGATGTATAATATCCCCTACTTATAACAATGAGAATTATGGACTCCAATCAATTTCCTTCCATCGAGTCTTGGGGGTTTTTGTACCCGAAAATATAGCTGTGTACCTAGAGCCATGTCATGTTATCACGATACTCTCAGTCAATCCATGATCTATAGAATTCAGCTAGTTATGTGACTCAGGAAAATCCAGTAACCTCAGTAATCTCAGTAGTTCAATAATATCAGTGATCCCGTACTTAGTAATATCTGTAACCTCAGTATTCAAAGTCAATCTCAGTAACTTCAGTACTCTCTTCTAGTCCTCAAAACTCAGTGCACTTCGTCAGTCATCAGAATCCAGTAAACTTAGTTTTGGTCTGCTAAACAATACTATTAGTATCAGTCTAGTTAATCAGTATCAGTTCAGCTAATCAGTTCATTTCAGTTATTCAGTTCAGCCCAGTTATCTAGTTCAGTGTCTTTTAGATGGGAGTAGGATTCAGCACCGAGTGAGCCTAGGGATGGGGACTCACCCGCTAGATTAAGATTGAGATCCTTAGAAGCAATCCCTAAGTTCCAGAACTATGTAGCCAGTGTAGGTATGACATGTCACCCATTAGATAGGACTGACATACTCAGGGGTCACCCGTTAGCACATTTATATGTATAGGACTGATCTCAGGAGTCACCCGCTTGATTAGGACAGACTCCACAGCAGATGTCTTTATTTGTGGTACAGTACTAACACCCTTCTAGTTAGGGCAGAGATTGGACCTTAGTCAACTTAGCTTGGGGCATCTTGGTTAGATGAACACATCCCATAGTTTCAGTTACAGATTCAGGACTGTCAGATACAGTCAACTCAGTTCAGTAGTATAGATTCAGTATTGTTAGATACAGTCAATGCTTATCTTTGTAAATAGACTTCAAGATCACCTATTAGCTAGGACTGATCTCAACTATGATTAATCAGTATCAGAATCATTAGATTTAAAGATCACCCATTAGATAGGACTGATCTCAAACTAAGTCAAATCATATTTATTATCAGTATACTCATGATCACCTACTAGATAGGACTGATCTCAAATTTAGTTACTCCAAGTAGAACGACACTTAGATAGTTCCATCAAAACTTAGACTGTCAGATACAGTCGCTCAGTATTAGTTACATCGGTTAGGCCGATCGTCACAATTATATCAATTATATCAGTTTTCTAAACTCATGTATCAGTCATATCAGTTATCAGAATTTATGATATCAGTATTCAGCTTTAGGACTGTCAGACACAGTCAACCAGACCAGTTCTTCATAATTCGAACTGTTAGAAATAGTTGTTCATCTATTCAGTATCTCAGTATCAGTACACTCATGTTGTCAGTATTCAGACTCAGTAGTCAGTATCTCCACGAGTTCAGTTTTAGTTATGTATGCATGTATGTATTCTCACATTCATATTAGTCAGCATTATTCATGCATATAACCCTTTGTATTTAGCCTACCTCACTCGTATACTCAGTACATTCAGATGTACTAACGCATTTGACCTATGGTGCTTTCTCTTATGTTACACCATAGGTTCAGAGGCACGAGCTCCAGATCAGTAGTAGCATTCCAGTGTTCAGAGTTTGCAGTGAGTCCTTTTCATTCGAGGACGATATGATTATTACTACATTTACTCTTCATTTGCTAGATGGAGTTAGTTGGAGACATGTTTCTTGAACTCTTTATTTAGTTCAGTTAGAGGCTTTCAGACTAGATGTTAGATTAGATATTCAGATCTCATTATTTTCAGTATTTATGACTTATTTTGGTATTGTTATACCATTTTCAGACATTTTGTTATCAGACGTTTATTCAGTTCGAACCTTATGGCCTTTCATGTTTATGTTTCAGTATTTTATGATATATTATGCAGTATATAGGTACAGGTATCATTCATGGGTTAGCTTATGGTCCTTCGGGGTCATGAGCACCGTATAGCATTCTGATTTAGAAAATTGGGGTGTTATAGAACATCATGTTTATTTATATCTGGATTAATGTACTGTATATTAGTAAATGTCTAGTACAAGGTTGAATATGGTCGTTAGAGTTGTAATGAGAATTTTGCATAAGATGAGAAGTTGTGAAGTGAAGGGTGTGTTGAATTATGGTTCAGACTAGTATTACAGTGTTATGTGGTGTATCATGTGGTTGTGGGTTAGGCTTGAAGATGGTGAGGGAATTCAGTTCAGTTTAAAACATAAGTAGATGGAAATATCAATGGCCATGTGAGAATTAGAAGATGAATCAATAAATATGGTCTTTAAGGGAAATGAATAGTTGAGAGAGTATTTTAGAAGTATGTCTAAGCTTTCTAGTGAGGTGTTGTATTGCCTAAGGCCTAGAAAATATATCCCAGTCTATGATTCAAAAGGGTCTATGTTCTAAGCTATAGAGTCATATAAATATTGTAATCTCTTATTCATATGCTTTTTTCAGATCATGCCCAAAATTTTTTGCTCCCTCATATCATTAGAGCTCCCTGGGGGGTGTTGATGAAATCCTCCACTTGAGTATGAGTATCTAGTATGATTCAGTTTGGATAGCCAGCAGTCCAGTTTAACAATCAGACAGGTAGGTTTCTATAGTTTTCCATTTTTCGAACTAGTCTGGTCTTACTACTTGAAGTTTCATAAGTATGATCATTCCAGTAAATAGTTGTTCGCACCCATGAAATTTTGCAAATTCAGCTCAGTATATGTATCAGGCATCAGTTTCAGAATTCGGATATCTAGTCATGATTCAGTGTGTAAGTATTCACTAAACAATCTTTGTTTTCCAAGTGTTCCAGCTCATATAGTGTAATACCCATTGTGTAATCTTAGCCTTATTTTCTCATGATTTATTCCTACATAAACTATCACTTCGCAACCTATAAGTACGATCGCACCATAAGAACATCAATTAAGTTCTAAACTCTCAGCATGAATCAGCTCCTTCCTAATCAAAGATTTAGCTATATAGTTATTCTTATTATAAGTTCGTGTACTCACAGAAGTACTCAAAGTTTTAAAATGAGGTAGAATCAGTTTAGCAAGTTATTTCATCTTTGCACCCTCAGTTTTCCTCTGTATTCTTAGCCTAGATAGCCACATTCGAGGACAAATGTTCCCAAGAGGGAGATATTGTAATACCCCAAACTTTCCTTAAGACTAATTTCATCTCTATAAGATTGAGGAATGACTTCCAAAGTGAGTAATGTTTAAATCATATAGAATTTTCCTAGTGTTGACTTTTTATCGTGTGGAAAATTGAATCATCTTTCCAACGATAATTATGGCTAATTAAAGTTCAAGTCATAAAACATCATCATTCAAACCCTTAGTGCATCGTGGAGAGGAGTAATAACCCAATTGTCAGTTTCTAGTAGATTAGCACGATATTGGTGCATCGCGCCAGGTGCTAAAATGGCATTCCAAAGGGGCACCACGATGGCTCTGCATCATGGAGTCTACCCAGTTCCCAGTGGTCGATTGCCACTATCGCAGTGGCTGCTTAGTTCATAAATATTTCATTTTTCCAGCTCGTTAAGAGTTAAAAGGGGGTATTTTGGTTTATTACCCTACCCCTAATCCGTCCAAAAATATAACATAACAAAGCACTTTATGCCCTAATCCTCATTTTCTTCAAAATAAAAACCCTAGTTCATCATACTTCTCCTCCAAAAAACTCAAGATTTCTCCATTCATTCTCCAAATTGAGCCAAGATTCCAAGTTCTTAGTGCAAGAATTCCTAGAATCCTCATTCAAGAGTACAAGTAGCATCTCAAAAGCAAGCGTATTCATTAAGTTCACAATCTAAGATATGTGGGGTTTGAACAAGAACACTCCTTCCATTCTTGTGCCTAAATTATTGATTTTTATTAAAGAATTTCCTATTTTTACAAGCAGGTTTATACCCAAATTACTTTATTTTGAGATTATGAGATTACGAGTAGTTTAAGTCTTGATTTACATGATTAGTTCACTATTTTATGACATGAGTTGAGAAATTATGCTATGAGTTGGACATCCTCATATTGATTTGATGTTTTCAAGATTGATGTCATGATTTAAGCTTTATTATGAAACTGAGATTATTTGAGCATGAGTATAAGTTTTAAACCAAGTATGAGTTTTGATGTTTCTTGAAGAGTATGTTGTTTAGTATGATTCAATCAACAAGTACTTTGATTTTAAAGAAAAATTAATTTTGAGCCTGAGTTAAGACAGGAATCCACATTATTTAGTCTTTATGATTTAAAGCTAAGAGAATTATAATTTGATCTTCACTATAGATCCTTGAGTTATTTTGAGGTGAATTTCCTAAATATTCTGAGCTTGAGTACGGGAGTTGTATTTAGCACCAAGCGGAAAGTGTGGGTTTAGCGCATCCTACTTCCCTAAAACTATGTGCCCCCGTAGGATTGAGATTTATAGGCCTGAGGCCGAGATAATTATCACTAGAGTTGAGGTTCTATTTTGATGGCAAGGGTAGAACAGAACTCCCCAACGTGGATGAGATGTTGGAATCCATGTAGCTCACATGGTTTATGTCGGTTAGAAGAACCTCCCAAAGATGTCCCCCACTCTTAAAATAGTTTTATGGATTTAAAGTTTTGAGCTAAAGAGTTTACTATACAGAATGAGTTTCAAATTTCATCTAGCTTACAAATTGTGAGAATAAGAGTAGAATACAGATTTTAGAAGCAAGTAAAATGACTCACGAGATTTATACTACATGTTTCATTATTCATGATTTATGAGATTTATATTTCAGATTTTTATTCAAGCTATGTAAGTCATTTATGTCAGCATGCATGATTTTATAAAGAGTAATGATATTGTTTATGTAAATACATACACCCCCATATACTCAGTACATCCTCAAAGTACTGATCCACATATATGTCTATGTGCTACATTGTCTCATAATGTAGGTACCAATTGTAGCGTATATACCTTATTCAATCAGTTCGCAGCTTCCAGTCAGCAGGTGATGAGTCCTTTTGATTTAAGGGCTTGAGTTAGTTATACAGTTCGAGAAGTATTGTATTTTCTTTATTCACTCATATTGAGTTGGGATAGTTGGAAGTCATGACTCGGCTACCTATAGCCAGTAATAACAGAAGTTTCATAGACAGTCAGCAGTGTTACTGAATTTAATTTCAGTTTTGTTTGCAAAAGTAGAGTTGTAATCTTATAAATTTAGATTTGTATTGATCAAGTTCAGAAAAGTTTTATGTTTCCGCTTATTTTTTTTCCAGATTTACTTAATTTATTCAGTTGCTTGTAAGTATGCCAGTAGAAGGGTTAGCTTGGGATCACTTGTGATCCTAAGCACTGTGTGACATCTCGGGACCCATTTTTGGGGCGTTACAAACTTCCCCGGTTACTCTTTTGGAACCAATATGCTACACAAAAGCACTCAAAGTTCCATCATATATCAGTGCAATTCATATCCTCTATCGATTAACTGGCAGATATATTTACTAAGCCCTTATCCACCAGCCGACTTCAATTCATCAAAGGTAAGCTAAGAATCTTGGACAAACCTTCTTAGCTTGAGGGGGGATGTTAGAGATAATTTAGGATAGATAAGTTTGATTATCTATATTTTAGGATAATGGCTTAGTGTCATACGTCAGCTATAATATCTTTCTATTCTTTTGTAATTTTTTGTAAACAACTGTGTATATATTCAGTTATCCTTCTCAATAGAAAACATACAGAATTCTCTGAATTATCTCATCTTGTAACAATATGACATAATAATTTGATTATAAGTTAGTGTGTACATTGTCCTGATAAAGTTATAAAGAAAACTGATGTAAAAAAAAATCATAATTTGATCAAGAGTTTAAAGTGAATCGCTATTTATTTATATTTTCAATGGTTAAAAAAAAATGAAAAAAGAAAGGTAGTCAATCAAAAATTAATTAAATTATTATGACTATTGGTTACCAAAGTGATAATATAGTACTAATTTTTTAAGCAATAAAATAAAGTTGGGTAGCTTTAGTTAAAGAGAATATATTATTGTTATCTGAAAAATCCACCATTTTTGCAGCAACAAAACCCTTCCGGACCCAAAGCTTCAATATCTCAACAAAAACAATAAACAAAAAATCTATTATGGGAAAAGGACACTCACGGGTCATTTTAAAAATAAATGATCAGCATTTAATTAATTTATCAAATTATGGTCAGTTGATTAAATTAATATCATTTAGTAGTCATTGGACTACTTTGACCCTTTTCTTTCTTCTTGATTCATTTCGGTCCACTTTTTAAAAGATTGCTCATTTTTCTTGTGATTTCACTTCATCGATCCAAAAATAAGGGATAGACTAGCCTTTTTCGGAAATATTGATATACTTTTTAAAAAGAGACGGAACCTACACATGCATATACAATTTCTATACCAAATTGATACAACACTTATATCATATTGATACACTTTTTCAAAAGAGACGAAACCTACACATGCATATACAGTCCCTATACCAAACTGATACAATGCTTATATCACTTTGATACACTTTTTCAAAAGAGAGGAAATCTATGCTTACATAATCCCTATATCAAACTGATATAAATCTTAATCCACATTGATACACTTTTTTCAAAAGAAAGGGAACCTATGCATGCATGTACAAGGAATCTATGCTTATAAGATGGGTGTAGAAACTATATAGTTATTGATATGATGTGTATATAAGTGGTATCATATTTGTATAGAATATGTATATATGTATAGGATATGAAGAGAAACTGTATAACTACTATACTGCTAAAAAACATCAATTAAGAAAATAGATTAAAAAAAAAAAAGCTACAAAAAAGAGCATAAAAAGAAGTAGTGAAAAAATGAACAATAATTTTTTAGTTTTTAAAAATGTAGTAGTGAAATAAAAAAAAAATAGAAAAGTTGAATTTCTTTTTCATAAGAAAAATGGATAGCATTTTTTTTTTTTTTTTTAAAATGGAACAACAAAAACTTAAAAAAAATGGAGAAGGAGATGAAGCCTACATCGAAATGGCTAAAAGTAGAAATTAATTTAGTGATTAGTTGCAGGTAATTAGTTTTGAATGACTATTATGGTGGAATTATTTTAGAATGAAGTGTCATTTTGTTCTTTCCCCATCTATTATCACCCGTAGCATATTTGGGTTGTTAGTCGGAGTTAATATTTCAAATATTTCACTCAATTAAGAATTATTCTCTCAAAAAGCCACACAATTATGAGGGTCGTTTGGTAGAGTGCATAAGATAATATTGAAGAGGGTGTATTAGTAATGCTGAGATAAATAGTGCTGGGATAAGTAATGCTAAGATTAGTTATACTGAAATTATTTCTTATGCAGAGTTTAGTTTGTGTATTGAAAACAACATATATTGTTATATTTCCTTAAGAAAAATTATTGATTTACAGAAATATTCTCTATATCTTCTAGCTTTTTGTACTTCATAGCAAAGCTTTATTATTTATCTTAGAAAATATAAAACAAAAAAAATAAAGGTTAGTATTTTTGTCAAGATGGAGATTTATCAAATACACTCTATTCACCAACATGAACTCCGTTAGTATTTTTTTCGGTCTATGAAAAAAAGGGAAAGAACTTAAAAAGGTTTAAAGATAATTGAGGGTATGTTTGTATTTATTCATATTTATTTTACATATTAAATTTTAATATTTTATATATTATGAATATGTATTAGTTATGATCGTTAAGATGAAATAGGGTGTATAATTAATACATTTATTAGTTATACATTATCTCAAAATTGCTATTAAATAATATCACACTTAATTTATGTGTTGCTTATCTAATACACTCTACTAATGATCCTCAAGTGTTTTACCTACAAAATCACTCAATCTATTTAATTGATTTTTCCCTTAAAATTTGTTGACGTAATTTTTTTTTTTTTTACTAAATACCAATATTTGGAGAAATAAAAGGTAAAATAAAAGGGTCAATATTATATTTTGGGCAAAATTCACAAATAACATACTTAAGACCTTAATTATGAGATTCATAGTAACACTTTCATAATTACCTAAGATAGCAACTTGTATTTTGTATTTTAACAAACTGTTGCTATAAAAATACAAATACAAATGACTTTACTACCATTAATTAACTGGATTAGTTGAGGTAAATATGATAAAATTACCTTAAATTAAATATGCAAATTCCTTTCTTATTAAAACCTAATAAATCGGGTTATTTTCGTTATTTGTTCCCAATATCAATCAAATTCAATTTTTAGTTTCAAAAAACGTGTTCAGGCAAAACAAAAATAAAAATCAAAATCAATTGAATCTTTTGTAGTTCAATTTCTTCTAATTGAACAATCAAATTAAAGTGTATCTTCTTCTGTTCAATTTCTTAAAATTCAACCATCATTTTGAATGACCAGTTTCTTCGAATTCAACCATCAATTGTACCTTCTTCTAGATAATTTGTTTGAATTCAATCATCGATTGTAAATTCATCCTTTACTGTTGTAGAAGGTATTCATTCATAATATTTTTTCTCATATCAAGTTCATAAGGTTTTATGAAATTGAAAAAATAGAATTTGTTCTAAAATTTTTTTTGCACTGCTACAGTTATTTGATTAGAAATTTTTTTAGTGATCCATTACTGCTGCTTCGTTCAAATTTTTCACGACGTTTTTAATTTATTTTTGAATATTTTGTAGATAAATTTCGAGTAAAAGTTAATACTACAGTAAATTGATCTGGTAGAACAAAATAGTGATCAAAATCAGTTTTTCAAGATGATCAAAATTCAATTTTTGGAGTTTTGATTCTCAAAATTTATAGTATATCTGTATACGTGAAAAGTTTATTTATAGACAATTTGGTTGTGTTCGATTATGGAGGTTATGGCTTTGATTGTATTTAACGTTGAACAACTAATTTTTAATTGTATTTTGTCTGAAATTTTTTTCTTTTTTTGTATTTTAAGTTTAACAAATATTTCGTAATTATATTTTTGGGAGTAGTAGAATTTTGGGGAGTAGTTGTTGGTTTTGATTATATTTGATTGTCTATTGTCTATAGTTGTATGTTTCGTAATTGTATTTTTGGGAGTAGTTGTTTTGTAATTCTACGTTTATAACTGTAGAATTTTGTTTGAGTTTTTGTTGTGTAAGTGTATGTTGTAACTATTGAAAACTTATAAATATGTATATTTTTGTATTTTAGGTGAAATAAGTTAGCAATGGGAAGCATATCAGTTCTCGTGAAGCACTCTGAAAGGTGGACATATGAAAAAAACTATAAAGAGTACGTCACTGATGTAATATTGTTGAGCAAGATGGCATCATTCAATGAACTACACAATCTTTTGTCATCTCACATAAATGTGGATTTCAGCAACAGACGTATTCAAATGGAATATCAAATCGCTGGTAATGCAGGGCAAATACAAATACATAATATATGTGTTGTTGAAAGAAATGATATCCAAAATAATTTGCACCAAGTGTTAAATACATCTGATGAAGATGTTAAAATAGAGCAAGGATATGTTTGAAAATAAGAACATCAACTCATGCAGTGGTTGTGGGTCTAAGCGTAACAATAGGCATTCATGTAGAAATATCGTAAGTGATACATTTGTTATTCCTTATTCTTTCTTTATAATTTCTTTTGCACTTTTCATAATTATGAACTCATTTGTGAGTTTTAAGATCTTTATCGATCATTTGATATAATGCGTTATAAATAACAATTAGTAATACAGTTATGTATTACTAAATTTGATAGAAAAATACATATGCTTTTTATTTGAAAATACTATGTTTTAGGATATATGGATTTGATAACTGAGGTGTTTTTCAAATATGATCACTTATACGTATTTGTAATATGAAAGTATTCAAAAGTATTTAAAAGTAAATGAACAAAGTTAAATCTGAATACTGCATATGTATATATTGCAAAATCTGAACATATTTGATTTTTAAGCTAAATCTCACTGTAATAAAAAAAATGAACACTGGAATAAAATACAAAGTATAAAATTATTGAAAACATATTAAACATAAAAGACTAAAATGAATTACTTTCATTCACTTCAAAATTAGTAAGTTTGATTCACTTCATATGTATTTTGAAAGTAAATGAACAAAGATTAAAATACATATGATGTTAACTGCATATGTATTTTTAAGTTAAATCTGAATACTGCATATATATATATTGCAAAATCCGAACACTGCATATGTATTTTGAAGTTAAATCATACTGTAGCAAATACAGCTGAACACTAAAATAAAACACAGACTAAAATGAAAGACTAAAATGAATTACTTTCATTCAGTTCAAAATTAGTAACTTTGATTCACTTCATATATATTTGAAAGAAAATGAACCAAGAGTAAAATACATATGATATTAACAGCATATGTATTTTTAAGTTAATATGAATACTGCTTATGTATATATTGCAAATCTGAACACTGCATATGTATTTTGAAGCTAAATCTCACTGTAACAAATAAAACTGAATAATAAAATAAAACACAGACTACAAAATTATTGAAAACATATTCAACACAAAAGACTAAAGTGAATTACTTTCATTCACTTCAAAAATAAGTAACTTTGATTCACTTCAAAACATAAAATAAATTTCTATAATTAATATCAACATCCAGTTAAATCTTGTCAATTACACAATTTAATAAAATCATCAACCATCAGACTTCTAATACTTCTGTGACACTAGTTATCTTGCTTTTTCTAAACGGCCTCAATAACGCTTCGTTGTCACTTTGAGTTTTTGCTTCTTTTTTTCTCATGATGTAATTCCACAATAGTGAAGCATATCTTGTATGAAATACATTGGGATTGAACTCAACTGAAGGAACGCCTTGACGATAAGAAAGGCACTCTGCGTATGTAACCATATACAAACCACAGTCCCTACAAAAAAAATATTGAATAATAATTAAAATAGATTTTGTACAAACTTACAAATCCTCTACAAATAACAAATCAATATTTCACATCAATATAAACTGTTAACTTCCCTCAATATCATTCTCACTGTAGCAGCACATATGTGGTGCAAACTTGGAAGTTTTCTTACAATGAATATTTCATCACGCGGCATTTATACAAAGTAAAACTACACCTTATTAAACTGTAAAAAATAATAAAACATAATCAACACATCAAAAAATACATATAAATATGCATATGTATATTGAACAAAATAAAAACACAAAACCATCACTAAAGCAAAATACATATGAAATTTGATATGTATGTATAAAAATACAAATGTTTCCCTATACCTTAAAATGTATATTGAACCTAACAAAAATATAAATGAAAGTGCATATGTATCTATAAAACATACAAACTACATACGTATACCTTAAATGTATATTTAGTCAGTCATTTGTATATATGGAAAACCTACATAAATTGTATTGAAAAATTATTTAAAAATATATTTGTATTTCAACAGATACAAATATGTCCATAACCACGAATGTATTTGTATATTTCAACATTCCAATATACTGAAAATACATATCAAGTATAATAAATTTCATACATGCAACTTTGCAAATTCATTTAACATACAAATACAACTAAACATAGCAGTTTTACAAAAAATACAAATAAAAATATGTTAACCCAAAATGTATATTTAACCTATCATCTTCACAAATCAGCTTTACTGAAATCCCTAAATACATATCAATTGATCAGTAAATACATATTAGCTTCACAAAAAAATTAAATATTACCTAAAATTGATAACAACTTTACTAAAATCCCTAAATACATAATAGTAAATAAAAATACATATACAAAAAAAATACCGTTTCCTCGATGTCTTCTTCAACAACAAATCAGCCCAAAATCATCTACAATATTCATTCAACTCCGATTATCCTTCATTAATCGCAATAAAATAAAATCCAGTTTCAATTCGCATCCAAAATTAATTTTTTCAACTATATCAACACATAAAAAATTAAATTTCACTGAAAAACAATTGAAAAAAAAAACTATCAACAATAAATCAACCCAAAATCATCTACAATATCCATTCAACTCTGATTACCCTCCATTAATCACAACAGGACAAAATTCAGTTTCAATTCTCATCCAAAAATTTATTTTTTTCAACTATATCAACTCATAGAAATGACCTTGATAATGATTTACAGTACAAAATATAAAAAAAAATTATTAAATAGATAACATGCAATAACTGAATTTAATAGTTACCTGATTTTGTGGATCACAATCCTTATAAAAAACGTGAGAAAAATGTGAGAAAAAAAAACTGAAAGTGAAATTTGAGAGATTTGAAAGAAAGTGAAAGAAAAAGAGAAAGAGAAAAGGAAAAGTTAAAAGGAAAGAGAAAGATTAGCTGCAATTGGCGTGAAATCCACACGTTAAACACGGTAATTTTTCAGAGACGCACAAAGTGGGGGACCACACTTAAAATAATGCTAGGTTTGCTACACAAGATAATTTCATTAAAGTTTTGCTATTTTTTTTTATAATTTAAGTCTTAGGTATGCTACTCCATGTAGTTTTTCCTTATATTTTTAGTAGGTTGGATCAAGTGGGCGGGTCATAAAATGGTATAAATGAATTTTTTTAATTTCTTGGAATTTTGATTTTAAATAAAACTTTCATATCAACAAATATTGATGAAAAAAATCAGTTACATAAGTTGAGTGTCTAAGGCTATTGGAGTAAAAATCATTGAGTAACTTTCTGAGAGAAAAATCTTTAGTTGAGTGATCATTTGTAATATTAACTCTTGTAAGTTGTTGGGATTGAAGTGTTGAAAGCTTTGTCAAATTCGGAATCTTTTCCTTCAGAAGAGGTAAAAGTTCTCTTTTAATAACTGTGGTGTTCGGGGCAGATTTTGCATACGGATATCTACTACCTTTCACTAGGTGGATAGATGGGAAGGTATTTGTCTCTTATGAGATTTGAATCTGACACCTTATGATTCTTAACCTACTTTATTTATACTAGGCCTATACACTTGGATGCACAAAAAGTAAAATTATTTGGTCACAATTATAGTTGTACTGTATCATAGAAACATGATTTATATTTTTTTAATTCTTATTTTTTATTTTCTTTCTATGCTATTAATTTGAATTTTGAATGTTTAGTTTAGGGTGTTTTAGTCAGTTCTTATGTTTTCTTTTTTGTTTTTTCTCGTTGGGATTACTTTGTGTATCATTGTTTGAAGTGCATACTTCTACAAAGTGCATGGATTCAATCATGAAGAAAAAGTTGCTTGTTTTGTATTGCTTCATCGCTTTAAGCAATGTGATGGCTTTTAGGGTCATCAATGTCAACACGTTTAGTATGCTTGTAAAAAGTAAAATTAGAATTTTTTCCATCTTATATAAGTGAAATTTACTTCTCTGAGTAATTTCGACATAATGATATATACAATGAATATTTATCCCATAAATTATATAAAAAATATAATAATAATCTTACTTTGGCATAAATTTTATTTATACAACAAAAATACATGGTATATTTATACTTCCAACATAATGATTTTTATTCCATAAATATTTACCCATAAAAAATTATGATTAATCCATTACATTAGAATTAAAAATACAAGATAATGAAATAATACTAGATGATTAACATACATGAAAATAAAATAAAATATACACGAGCAAATAATGGAATACTTAGTTTATTTAAAAAATAGTTGAATTTGAATATGAAAGTTGGGATTACTTTTCCACTTTTAATTTTAAGATTGAAAATATATCTCTTAAATTAAGGTGAATTGATAATTAGTTAAAGCATTAAATTAAGAATCATAATTATCTTTTCTGATTTTTTTAAATGGCTATATATGGAAAAAATGTTTTTGTAATATTGAAAAAGTGCTATTATTTATGTAATTAAATTTTAAGGATGGTCATTCCATGTAATTTGCCTAAATAAAAGAGCAAAATAGGTCAATAGGTAGATGAAAAGGGCATTTTAGGCCCAATAGATAGGTGGGAAGGTCATTTTAGGTCCAATAGATAGACGAAAAGGGCATTTTAGGCCAAATAGATAGATGAAGGACATTTTTGCACCATTTTACATAGTAGAAAGGCATTTTAGACCCTTTTCTATTTAATTAATGTTGCTGATAAAGTGTTGCAGTGAGGTACAAGACCTATATTTTGGGATTATTTATTTATCTCTTAGCTTATATATAATGTGAGCTGTAATACCTTGCAAGATTCTAGACAAGCTTGCAACTTTTAGTTGCATAAATAAAGGTTCCCAAAGCTATTATTTCACAGTAAGTACGAGTGACATGGCCATTTTAACACCCCAAGATTTTGAATATTTTATTTTTGGCCTTTCCGAGTTCCTAACATTGATTTATGAGTTAAAATATGTTTAGGAATGTTAAAAGGGTCATCCGGGAGAGTTTCAGAATTTTTGAAAGAGGTTTTGAATGATTTTGGACCACAGAGATAGTAAGCCTCCACGATTTCAACGTGTCATGGAGGATAGTCTCCGCGACCAGTGTGTCATGGAGGATAGTCTCAGCGATACGCAGCGTGTCACAGAGGCTATCTTCCATAATAGCTACCGTGACACATTGCAGTGTAAAACCCTTCAGCTTTTATTAAGGGGTGAAGGACATTTTGGTCTTTCTCCCTCTCCCTAAGCACCAAACTCATGACTTAAAACCGAAGAGGAGCATTACTTGCCCCATTTATCATCAGTTATCGACGTTCCTCCTCCTCTCATCCTCAAGAACTTGAAGAATCAAAAGCTTCCTCTAAGAATTCATCATCCAAGGTCTCAATTTCAAGTTTTCTTCAAGAATCCAAGTAAACTCTAGTATGTAGGGTATTCATCAATGGGTTCCTTCCACACATTGAGTTCCAAGAATACCGTGTCTTTCAAGTATAAACCATTTTCCCTCTTTTATGAAAATTTCAATGTCAAGTGTCAATTTACTCACTTTTCTTTTAATAGTTTTTAATTCAAATCATGAAAATATGTTTTCTCCATGTGAATTATGTTCATACATACTTTATAAATTCAGTCACCCATATCATGTTCAGTTGACACCGTGTTAATTATCAAATTATGAATTGAACCATGTGAGCATGTTGTCCTCAAGCTCAACATATTCCCATACTCATAATCATAGATTTCATTAGTTTAATGAAATATAAAATATTTTGGGCCTACAAATCACGAATTTCCTTACAGTATTGTGAATATGATATTGTATTTAATGTATTATTTAGTGCTGGTAGATTATGAACACCCGATACCTAGATGCTTATGCATGTTTTCAATCTCAAGTAACAAGTCATTCAGATCATGATTTTACTATCATATTCAGATTATCATGTTCATATTAAGCAATTATCAGTTGTGAGTCCTGTTAACTTTGATCAGTACTAGTGTCAATTCAGTTGGGAGAAGATTTAACACCGAGCGAACTTAGGGATGCAGGCTCACCCGCTAGTAAAAGATTGTCACTCTCTTAGGGTTCAGCCGCTAATAGAGGACTGGCACCCTAGTCCTTCGAGATATCAATTTAGTGGATCCACACAGCCAGTGTTAGTACCCGTGTCAAGGTATTGACACCCTTTTAACTGGGGTTACAGGTTGGACCCTGATCAACTCAGATTGGGGCATGTCGGTTACATGATAGGTCTCATAGTTTCAGTTCAATATTCAGATCATATTAGTTCATGTTTACAGGAACAAGTGCTTAATTTACCAGCTATTCAGTCAGTCAATTTTACAGATTATTTCAGTACATGCTTTACTTGGTTTTGTATTCGTTTTTATATATATATATATATATATGCATTCATGTTCAGTATCTATGTGAACTTCATTTAGTCTTTATCTCACATACTAGTACATTTAAAGTATTGATCGCATACTCTCTTTTTCGCTATGTTTTCTTATAACATAAGTTCGGACGCTTAGTTCCCCGATCGCCCTTAGTTAGCTCAATGCCACTCAGTAGCAGTTATGTTGAGTCCTCATCCATCGAGGACAATTTAATTACAGTTATTTTCAGTACTTCATTTATTTTATTTAGCCGGAGTTAGTTGGGGTTTTCTCCCATCAACTCCTCATGGTTTAAAGGCTTTTAGATATTCAGACTTATTTTAGTTTTATCAGTAGTTCAAACATGTTGGCTATGGTTTTCAGTATTACTTTTTAACAGAATTTCTCATCAGGTTAGCTTCCATATATGATGTTTTATTATTACTTTATTCAGTGCTCACAGCAGATACTAGTCCATGGGTTAGCTTGGGGTCACTTGTGGCCTTAAGCACCGTATTACGATTAGAGGTAGTCTCGTCTTGTGACAAACTTGGTATCAGAGCCTAAGGTTTTAAAGTGTCCTAAGATGTCTGAAAGCCGCGTTGAGTAGAGTCTTGTGCATGAGTGTGAAGCATGCCACACTTATGGGCAGGAGGCTACGAGACGTTTTAGGAAAGTTTTCCTTGTTTCAATATTCATATCGTGCGAAAGAGCATGAGTTCTACTGAGTTCCCTTTTCTAACTCTACTTTCTTCTGCTTACATAAAATGTCTCCTAGAAGAAATAATGGAAGAAGAAATGGGGATTAGCCCACACCACCACCTGTTCAGGAAGATCCTTTGAACGAACATGTTTCCTATGCCAAATTCAAGACCGCTTTCATCGTTTTGGCCTAGACTATGACTTCTCAAAATAACCACCAGGCTGTTGCCCCAACCAATCTAGTAGTAAGCATGACCGCAGCTAGGATCCAAGACATCACTCGGATGAATCTGTAGCCACATGATTTTTGACCCTCTTTGAGTTTTAACTTTTTTTTTGGCATTAAATATTTATATTTTTGTCTGATGTTTATTTTTGCTCTTATTTCATTTTTTATAAATTTTAGATGAAAATAAATAACTAAATAAAATTACATTTTGGGATATTTTTATTTTTTATTTATAGTATAATACAAAAAATTCAAAAAATATTTCTTTTCTTTTAAATTTTACTAAATAGGCCAGTAGTTTAAGTATTATCCTAATTATATTAATTTTAGGCTATTTATAAAAGTTTATTGTATTTTTTAAAATGTAAAAATTAATTAGTTAATATTTTTTTATTTTTATTTTTATTATTTATTTTATATATGTTTTAATTTATTTTTATTATTAAAAATAAATTTAAAAAAAAAGAAACCTTATTCACCCCAACTTCCGCACCCCATCTGCATATCCTACTCTCTCTCAACTATCCCCCACATTTCCTTTTTAAGGGGAACTACTCAACTCCCCAAGGCAGAAGTTACGTACATTGACAGAAAAAGAAAAAACCAGATAGAGAGAGAAAAATAGAGAGAACAGAGGAAAATAATAGGAAAAAAGAGGAAATGAAAGCAGAGAAGTTGGATTCGGGTTCACGTTCGAGTTGTCGGTGACGAGTTCGTGTTTCTCTTCTAATTAACTCATCACACATGTTCCTATTTGATCCTATGATATTTATTGTATAAATTTTATTAGAAACTAAAACATAAATAAAGTTTATTAAAAAGTTTCATGTTGTATTCAGGGTATGTTATCGATTTATTATGTGAATCTGTTCGTTACTTTGTGTCGAATATTTAGATTACTGAATACTTATATATTTATACATAAATTCATAATTTAGTGTAATACCCTGTATTAGTCTTTGCTCAATTCAGCCATAGTGCATGCATAAGAGGCTTAGCACCTTAAAATCTAGCTAAGTGTTGGGGACTTAGTTTTATTTTTGGCCTATTAAATATAATAATTTTAAAGTAACCTTTTCGACCACGAGATGATGGTTTCTAAGTTAATTCATGTTCAGGGGTGTTATTAGCATATCTCGGGAAAGTTTTAGATTTTTTAGATGAGGATTGGGGCACATTTGGATTCCTGTGATTGGACCGCGTCGCGGTGGGTATAATGATGAGGGGTTCATCGCATTGCGGTGGTGGTCTAATAGGTGTTCCACTTACAAAGTTAAATCCCATAGGGGCAGTCTGGTCTTTCCTATTGCCCCAATACATAAAAACACGGAATTTGGCTTCAGTTGAAGCATATCATGCCCAAAATCCCCAAATTTACTCTCATATAAACCCTAAGATCTTCCCTAGTTCATCAAATTATATTCCTTCCATTTCAAGAAAAATCAAGAAAACAAGTTTCCAAATTCAAGAACCTCTAATGAAGCTTAAGGGATTGTGTTTCTTTTAAGCAATTAAAATTTTAAGGTAAGTTAAATGTTCATCAATAGGCCTTTTTTCACCCATAGAGTCCAAAAACCTATTTTCATGTTTTAAATCATGAATTCGCATGTTTACATGAAATATCCTCATGAAAGTTTTACGAATTTCGAATATACATGATGTGTACAAGTGATTTTTGACTGAACTAACCTTACATGTTTGAATGATGGAATTTGTCATGTTAAATCATTAATTCATGGTCTTATTATTGAAGTTATACTACCATCACATGTTTTAACTATCCCATGCTTTAAGTCATGACCCTCAAGTGTTTGATGAAATGCCTAAGTAATGATTTTAGAGTAATGCTTACTTATTATGGTTTCAAATGCTCTCATGTGTTCTTATTGTTATTACTGTCGAGTCTTGGGGGTTATGAATACCTGAAAACTTAGCTATTTACATAGTGTCAGTATTTTTAGAATGGTTTCATATAAATAATGAGCGTCATCAGTTAGTCAATTATCTGGTTCAGTTAAACTTAGATTAGTCCAAAATTTAGTGTTTTTCAGTTAGGAGTAAATCTTAGCACCGAGTGAACATAGGGATGACTTCTCCCCCATCAGTAGGTATGAGGCACTTGTCTCCCTCTTCAGTAGGAATGAGACGTTAGTAGCAATCCCTATGTTCTAGACCTACGATGCTACTGTATACTTTGAGGGGTCCCTCGTTATTTAGGCATGATACCCTAGTCCTTCAGGATATTATATTAGTGGAACCACGCAACCATTGTTAGTACCCATGGCATGGTACTGGCGCCCTTCCAACTGGGGTTACAGGTTGGACCCTGATAGTGTATTAGGGCATGTCGGTTATAGCTAGCCCCCACAGTCTCAGTTTAGTATTCAGTATAGAGAACAGTTTCAGGTTTTCTTAACCATAACATACAGTTATCAGTTATTCAGTATCAACATTTCAGTACTTTAGTTTACAGACTATTTTAGTATCATGTTATATGCTTAGTCATGCATCCTCAAATTTTATAGCTTTCACGTATACTATGCATGAGTTATTTCATGATATTTATTTAGTCAATTATTATTCATGTACATGAGCCCATGCATATCAGCCTAACCTCATATAGCATACCAGTATATTTAAAGTACTGACTGCATAGTCATTTCTTACGCTATGATATCTCATATCATAGGTTCGGACGCTCACGTTCCCGACCACACTTAGATATTCCAGCGCATTAGCATCAATAGCAATGGTGAGTCCTCATATTCTAAGGTTCAATTATATGTTTTTTAGTATTTCAGTTCAGTAGTCAGCCAGAGTTAGTTGGGGACTTATCCCATCAAATCCACAGTCAGTCAGTTAGAGGCTTTCGAATATTTTTAGTCAGTTAGTCAGTTTCTCAGTTGTTAGTGACAGTCTTTATAATATTATTTCATATAGTTATATTCAGGCTTATTATTTCAGAGATTGTTTTAGTAATTTAAACCTTATGGCGTATCCAGCTTTGTTCCGTATATATATCTTTATTATCAGTATTTTTCAGTGCACAGTAGGCACCATCTCATGGGTTAGCTTGGGATCACTTGTGACCGTAAGAACCGTGTGAAGTCTAGGATGTACTCCTAGGGAATGATATCAGAGCCTTAGGTTTTAAAGTGTCCTACAGAGTTTGAAAACTGTATTGAGTATAGTCTTGTACATGGGTGTGAAGTGTACCACACTTATGGACAAGAGGCTACAAGACATTTTTGGAAAAGTTTCCATTCTTTTAGTATTCAAGTCATGCGAATGAGCATGAGCTCAATTCAAACTCTCTTTCTAATTCAATCTTCTTTCCATTTACAAAACATGCCTTCAAGAAAGAATAATGGAAAAAGAAACGGGAATCAACCCGTATATCCGCCCATTCAATAAGATCCTCTGAATGTGTATGTCTTTTATGCCAAATTCAAAGCTGCATTCACTACTTTATCTCACTCTGTAGTTGCTCAAAATAATCAATAGGCTACTACCTGCCGTTCCAGTGGCTAATATTGCTGCAGCTAGGATTTAGGACTTCACCCGAATGAACTCTCCTTTGTTTTTGGGATCCAAGTCTAATTAGGATTTGTAGGAGTTTCTTGACATGGTTCAAAAGGTAACGACATTATGGGGGTGACTTCTAGTGAGAGTGCAGAGTTGGGTGCTTACTAGTTGAAGTATATTTCTTACACCTTGTATAAGCAGTGGAGGGGAAATAGAGGAGCAAATGTAAGGCCTGTTAAATGTGAGAAGTTTGATACAACCTCTTTAGATAGGTTCTTTCTTTTGGAGTTAAGAAAATCTAAAGTACAGGAGTTTATTAATTTAAAGCAGGGGAACATGAGTGTGAAAGAATATTTTTTTAAGTTTACTCAGATTGCCAGGTATGCTCCTAATGTGGTGTCTGATGATAGGTCTAGGATAAGTAAGTTTGTCACTGGTATGGCTGATAGCATGGTCAAGGAGTGTAGGAAAATGATATTGATCAAGGAGATATATTTGTCTAGGTTGATGGTCCATGCTCAACAGTTTGAGGAGCAAAAGTTGAAGAAAAGAGAGAAGGAGAGTAAGAGAGCCAGAACAGGTAGATTTAGTTTTGGCCAGCTAAGGTTGGAGGGTGGTAACCATCCTCATTTTTGTTAGAAATCTTTATCCCCAGATCCATCCTCAGCCAGTACTCCGATGCTAAGGTTCAAAAATGGTAATCAGGATAGGGTGCCAGGCTTTAAAACTTAGGGATGCGTGAGCAGTGGTCAGACTAATACCCTTTGCCAAAAGTGTTGTAGGAATCATCAAGGTATATGTAGGGTTGGTAACGATGTGTGCTTTGGATGTGGCAAGCTAGGCCACAGGTTATGGGATTGTCTGGCAGGTATGTGGAGGGTTAGGAATAATCGCTAGAAGGGTCAGACTAATTCTTCAGCAGCAATAGCAGGTCTCCCAATTTAGCAGGGTGCCACTTCCAGTGCCACCAATGTCAGCGCCAAAATAGGTTGTATGCACTCTAGTCCCGTCATGATCAGGAAAGCTCTCTTGATGTTGTTACAGGTATGTTGCAGGTTTTTCATTTATATGTTTATGCTTTGTTAGATCCCGAAGCTTTTTTTTCCTTTGTAACCCCCTATATAGTTGTGAGTTTTGGTGTCATTCCTGAGACTTTAGCAGAACCCTTCTCAGTGTCCGCTCTAGTAGGTGTCTCTATGGTAGCCAGCATCTATATAGGGACTGTCCGATCACGATATCCCAGAAAATGACTTTAGTTGATCTTGTAGACTTAGAGATGATAGATTTTGATGTCATTCTCAGCGTAGATTAGGTCCACTCATGCTATGATTCATTTGATTATAGAGATAGAGTTGTTCATTTTCAATTTTCGAATGAACCAGTCTTTAAATAGAGGGGTAGTACTTCAGCACTTAAGGGTCAGCTTGTGTCGTACCTCAGAGCAAAAAAAATGATATCTAAGGGGTGTGTGTACCATCTTTTTCAAGTCAAAGACTCTAGTTTAGAGCCTCCAAGTCTTGACTAAGTTTCATTAGTGAGGGAATTCCCAGATGTGTTTCCCAAAAATCTTCTCGAAGTTTCTCCCAAAAGGGAAATTAACTTTGGAATATACCTTCTTCCAGATACCCAACCTATCTCTATTACACCCTACAGAATGGCTCCCACTGAGCTTAGGGAGTTAAAAGAATAGTTGAAAGATCTCTTAGATAAGGGATTCATCAAGCCCAGTGTTTCCCCATGGGGTGCTTCAGTCCTTTTCGTGTGAAAGAAAGATGGTTCTCTCCGAATGTACATCGATTACCGTCAGTTTACAAAGTCACAGTAAAGAATAAGTACCCACTCCCCAGAATTGATGAATTGTTTGACCAACTTTAGGGTGCTAGTTATTTCTCTAAGATAGACCTTATATCTGACTATCATCAGCTTAGAGTCAGAGAATGTGACATTCCAAAAATAGCATCAGAACTCAGTATGGTCACTTTAAGTTCCTAGTTATGTCCTTTGAACTAACAAATGCCCCAACAACCTTCATGGAATTGATGAATAGAGTGTTCAAGCAATACTTGGACATGTTCTTCATAGTCTTCATAGATGACATCCTTGTTTATTCCCTAATGAAAATGATCATGTAGACCACCTCAGAATAGTATTGCAAACTCTTAGAGCCCATTAGTTATTTACCAAATTTAGTAAGTGTGAGTTTTGGATAAGATTAGTAACTTTTCTTGGCCATATTTTTTCTAGTAATGGCATTAGAGTTGACCCTCAAAATACCAAAATAGTAAGAAACTGGACTAGACCTATTTTTCCATCAGATATTAGGAGTTTCTTGGGTTTAGATGGCTATTAACAATGATTTGTTGAAGGGTTTTCATCTGTTGCATTTCCCATGTCCATATTGACCCAGAAGAAGGTCAATTTTTAGTGGTCAAATTCTTGTAAGAAGAGTTTTTAGGAGTTAAAGACTCGACTCACCTCAGCCCAAGTTTTGACATTGCTCGATGGTTCAGATAGGTTTGTTGTTTACTGTGATACTTCCATAGTAGGTTTGGGTTGTGTTTTGATGCAGAGGGGTAAGGTCATAGCCTATGCCTCTAGATATCTTAAACCCTATGAAAAGAATTATCCTACCCATAACCTTGTGTTAGTAGCTGTCCTGTTTGCCTTGAAAATTTGGAGGCATTACCTCTATAGGGTGCATGTTGATGTGATCACGAATCACAAAAGTTTACATGATGTATTTTTACAGAGTGAGTTAAATCTCTGTTAAAGAAGGTGGCTAGAATTATTGAAGGACTATGATATGAGCATGTTGTATCAACCGGGCAAGGCTAATGTAGTGGAAGATGCCCTTAGTAGATTGTCAATAAGTAATGTTGCTCATGTTAAGAATGATAAGAAGTTAGTTCAGAAGGTTCATCAGCTTGCTAGATTAGGTGTTCGGTTTGTTCATTCAGCTAAGGGGAATAGTTTTAAATCTTCATTGATTGCTAAAGTAAAGGAGAAGCAGGATAGGGATCCCAGTTTAATTTAGCTGAAAGATTTAGTAATAGATTAGAAAGTTGAGGGTTTCTCCTAAGGGGGAGATGGTGTGTTGCATTGTCAGGGCAGACCGTGTGTCCCATGTATTGATGATTTGAGGTAGGATTCTTGTAGAAGCTCATGGTGCATGTTATTATATTCATCCAGGGGCTACTAAGATATACTGTGATTTGTGAGAAATCTATTATTGGAGTGGTATGAAAAGGGATATTGTAGAGTTTGTAGCTAAGTGTACTAATTGTCAGCAGGTTAAGGTTGAGCCCTAAAGACCTAGTGGCACTATATAGGAGTTCACTTGGAAGTGGGAAGAGGTGAACATAGATTTTGTGATAGGGTTGCCTCGTTCACATCGCCAACGTGATTTGATTTGGGTTATTGTGGACAAAATAACCAAATCAGCCAATTTCTTACTAGTTCATACTTCTTATTCAGCCGAGGATTATGCCAAGCTCTATACTAGAGATTTGGTTAGGTTGCATCGAGTCCTATTGTCCATTATTTCATATAGAGGTACTAAGTTTACCTCTCATTTTTGGAAAGCTTTTTAGAAGGGTCTTTGTACCCAAGTTTATCTCAGTACAACCTTTCACCCTCAGACAGATGGTAAGGCATAGAGGACCATCCAAACCCTAGAGGACATGTTAAGACCCTGTGTTATTGACTTTAAAGGAAATTGGGATGATCACTTTCCATTGATTGAGTTTGCCTACAACAATAGTTATCATTCCAAGTATTTAGATGGCTCTACCTGAGGATTTTTATGAAAGGAGATGTAGATCTCCTATTGGTTTGTTTGAGATAGGTGAGACCGCATTGATAGGGCCAAATTCAGTATTTGATGCATTTGAGAAAGTTCAGCAAATCAAAGAGAGGCTTAAGATAGCCCAAAGCCGTCAGAAATCCTATGTAGATGTGTGAAGAAGAAATCTTGAGTTTGCAGTTGGAGACTTGGTTTATTTAAAAATCTCTCCCATGAAGAGAGTGAAGAGATTTGGCAAAAAAGGAAAGCTTAGCCCCTGATATATTAGCCCTTACAGGATCTTGAGTCTCTATGGGAAGGTATCTTATGAGCTTGAGTTGCCTGCAGATTTGGCATCAACTATCTAGTATTCCATGTTTCTTTATTAAAGAAGTGTATTGGCAATCCAACTATAGTAGTCCCTTTATAAAGTACGAGCGTCCAGGACAACTTTTCTTACAAAGAAGTCCCGGTGGAAATCCTTGATCATCAAGTTCATAGACTGAGGAACAAAGAAGTTACCTTGATTAAATTTCTTTGGCGGAATTAGTCTGTTGAGGGAGCCACTTGGGAAGAAGAAGCGGACACGCGTACCAAGTACTCTCATCTTTTCTACGCCAACTCAAACTTAGTTTAAGGTAACAGTTTTACTTTGATTTTCTCTGTTATGTTCTATGTCCTAGCTATATAAGCGTCTTTCTATAATAGCTTGCATTCACAAATCAGTTTAGTTATGTATCATGTTTCAAACTCAGTCATGTAACCATGTTTTCAGTTATTCATGTTTAATATATGATTTTAGTCCCGTCGTTATTCTCAGCTTAATTAGTTTTATTTGAGGATGAATGTTCCTAAGGGAGAGATATTGTAATTCCCCGTATTAGTCTTAGCTCAGTTCAGCCCATAGTGCATGCATAAGAGGCTTAACACCTGAAAATCTAGCTAAGTGTTGTGGACTTAGTTTTGTTTTTGGCCTCTTAGATTTGATGATTTAAAAGTGACCTTCCTGACACCGAGATGATGGTTTCTAAGTTAATTCATGTTCAGGGGTGTTAGTACCATGTCTCGAGAAGTTTTGGATTTTTTGGATGAGGATTGAGGCACGTTTAGATTTTGTTTCCAAAAACTCACCATGATTGCATCACATTGTGGTGGGTATAGTGATGATGGGTTCATCACATCGTGGTGGTAGCCTAATCGGCGTTCTAGTTATGAATTTAAATCCCACAGGGCAGTTTGGTCCTTTCCCATTTCCCCAATATGTAAAAACACGGGATTTGGCTTCAGTTGAAACATATCATGCCCAAAATCCCCAAATTTACTCTAAAAAAACCCTAATCTCTTCCCTAGTTCATCAAATTAAACTCCTTCCCTTTCAAGGAAAATCAGGAAAATAAGTTTCCAAATTCAAGAACCTCTAAGGAAGCTTAAGGGATTGTGTTTCTTTTAAAGGAATTAAGCTTTTAAGGTATGTTAAATGTTCATCCATGGGCCCTTTTTCACCCATGGAGTCCAAGAACTTATTTTCATGTTTTAAATCATAAATTCACATGTTTACATAAAATATCCTCATGAAACTTTTATGAATTTTGAAAATACATGATGTGTACAAGTGATTTTCGATTGAACTAACCTTACATATTTGAATGATGGAATTTGTCATGTTAAATAATTAATTCATGGTCTTAGTATTGAAGTTATGCTACCATCACATGTTTTAACTATCCCATACTTTAATTCATGACCCTCAGGTGTTTGATGAAATGCCTAAGTAATGATTTTGGAGTAATGCTTACTTATTGTGGTTGCAAATGCTCTCATGTGTTCTTATTGTTATTGCTATTGAGTCCTGAGGGTTATGAATACTCAAAAACTTATCTGTTTACATAGTGTCATTATTTTTAGAATGGTTTCAGATAAACAATGAGCGTCATCAGTTCAATCAGTTATCAGGTTCAGTTGAACTTATATCAATCCATAATTCAGTGTCATTTAGTTGGAAGTAAACCTTACCACCGAGGGAACATAGGGATGGCATCTCCCCCATCAGTAGGCATGAGACACTTGTCTCCCCTGTTAGTTGGTATGAGACGTTGTAGCATTCCCTAGGTTCCAGACCTATGGCTCTACCGTAGACTTTGAGGGGTCCCCCATCAGTTAGGCGTGACACCCTAGTCCTTCGGGATATCATATTAGTGGATCCACATAGCCATTATTAATACCCGTGGCATGGTACTGACACCCTTCTAACTGGAGTTATAGGTTGGACCTTGATAGCATATTAGGGCATGTCGGTTATAGCTAGTTCCCACAGTCTAAGTTTAGTACTCAGTACAGAGTACAGTTTTATGTTTGCTTGACCATATCGTATAGTTATAAATTATTTAGTATCAGCATTTCAGTACTTCAGTTTACAGACTATTTCAGTATCACGTTATATGCTTGGTTATTCATCCTCAGATTTTATAGCTTTCATGTATACTATGCATGATTTATTTTATACTATTCATTCAGTCAATTATTATTCATGTACATGAGCCGATGCATATCATCCTAACCTCATTTAGCATACCAATACATTCAAAGTACTGACGACATACTTGTTCCTTATGCTATGATATCTCATATCATAGGTTCGGACGCTCAGGTTCCCAATCGTACTTAGACATTCCAGCGCATCAGCATCAGTAGCAGTGGTGAGTCCTCATATTCTGAGGTTTGATTATGTTTATTTTAGCATTTCTGTTCAGTAGTCAGCCGAAGTTAGTTGGGAACTTGTCTCATCAACTCCACAGTTAGTCAGTTAGAGGCTTTCAGATATTTTCAGTCAGTTAGTCAGTTTCTCAGTTATTATTGATAGTCTTTACAGTATTGTTTTTAGACATTTGTTTCCAGGATCATTATTTCAGAGATTATTTTACTAATTTAAATCTTATGGTGTATCCAGATTTGTTCCGTACATGTATATTTATTATCAGTATTTTTAGTGCCCACAGCAGGTACCAACTCATGGCATCCAGGGTATACTCCTAAGGCGTTACATTTAGCACATTCTTTTTCAGTCTATGTCGTCGGATTTTCGATTGAATGCTATATTTTTTATTTTTTCCTTTCTTTTTTCATAGTCACACAAAATTCATGCATACTCATCATCACACAAAAAACAAACACGGAGTAACAAATATACATATACTGAACACACGCACACACAGGCAAAAAGGGAAAAAACAAAATAGGGGGAAAGAAAATTGGGGAAAGGAGTGAAAGAAATGAAGGTGAATTGAGTAAGAAAAATCAGAGAAAAGGGATTTGAGAGAAGAAAAATAGTGGGGAGAGGTCAAAATAGTTGGAAACGAGAGAAAGGTGAGAGAGAAAGAGTTTTTCAGTGAAATTGCCACCAAAATCATCACCGAAAAGCACCGCTCATCTTTGCTTGTTACAGTTACGGCGACACCGTATTTGGAAATCTACCAAAAATGCCAGATAACTCAAAACCAGCGGAGCCCTACTGATAAACCACTTAAATTAGCAAAACCCAACTGCCATTTGTCGATTCCGATGCTAACCCACTGAAAAATGGCGGAACTAATTCGTCCAGTCTCCTATCCAGCAAGATCCATAAAAAATCCACCAAAGATCCACTGGATTCGTCCCACAAAGCATTTTCGATCTCGTTGGTCATTGATTTAGTGAACTCGCTAACTAAACCCATCCCGTCTGGTACAATTCTGGTAAATAGCCGCAGGTAACAACACCAAAAATAAATCCAAAATCCACCCCTTCACCGAAAAACCCTTAAATTCAACCCATGGGGTCAATTTCAATGACAAATCGCTGGTAAAATGCCGTCATCTTTGTTGTTCTTACTCGGTGGCTCCAATGGCTTTGTCAGTTTCAGTGATAATTGTTTTAGCGGTGGTGATTTTGGTTATTGTTGTTGTGGCTGCTGCTTTAGCATGAATCGCCGTTATTCTCATTTTATATATATACTAAGAATATTTTATTTTAGGTTTGTTGTTTTAGCTTGTTTTATTTCAAGGATTATGGTTGCGTTAGGTTTGATTTAAGCTCTAATATGTTAGGTTGCATAGCTTTTGGGCCCAGAATAAATGTTATGGCTTCATATTAACTTATTTATTAATTAATGTCATGAAAATTAAGATGGGTTATGATAACTTATTCAAAACCCATTATAATCGAGTAAAGAAAAGAGTGAAAATAAATAGATAAGATAAAATTGTCTCGAGTTTACAAGAGAAGAAACAAATGCCTTTTAATGCTAGATAAGCTTTAGGCACATTTAATATATTTGTCTCTATTAAAAATGTGGCGTACACATCTTTCTGAGACATTTAAAACAATTCAAGGATGCAATACTGCACTTCGACAAAGATCGTCATAAAATTAACTTATATCAGCTTAATTTAGGAATAAATAGGCAAGTTTTTAGTATATTAAAAATGAGCAAATGAAGGCCTTCAGACATAAGTTATCAAAATAGTTTAAGTTAAGGCAAGTTAATAAAAGTGACCTTGCTAGAACCACGAGACTCGAGGGGTTCCTTAACCTTTCTCTAGGTCAACAGAATTCCTTACTCGGTCTTCTGTTTTCATAGTCCAAAATAAAGAGTCATTTTTTTTAACTAGGGATTCAAAAAGGTGATTTGAAACACCATAAGTCAATTCCAAGTGGTGACTCTATAAATAAGATAATCTCTATTCAAAATCGTCACTTTAATTGGAAAAACCCTTTGATCCTTCGGGCAAAACAAGGGATGTGACATCTCTGGCGACTCTGCTATGGACTAACTAGAATTTGAGCTTTTGATATTGACTTTACTTGCTTTAATTATTTTGATATTGTGTTTGTTGGCCTAATGTGGTACTTGCCACTCTTTTATTGCTTTGATATTTTTGAATTGTATTATAAACTATCTTCTCTTGCATACCCCATCCGAGTCTCTGAAAATAGAATAGAAGGAATGCAGAGTATGCATCCCACCTTCTTTTTGAGATAGACAGAGTGTCAAGGCACCGGGTGAAGGATTATTAGTCACACATGTTAAGCAGGATTTGGATCAACAATGAAGGCAGACTAGCACTGCTACCGATCAAGCCAACTCGAGTGTCCACTCCGATAAGCCACTCTAGACACCTATTCCTATTAGGATAAACCTAGTAGAACTAAAACTCAGACATGGTTATCCCTATTAGGTTTCTCTTTATTTACATCAAGTGCATTTGACTTAGCGGGAATCGACAAAAGGGTCGTGTCCATCTAGGATAGGTGTCTCTCTTTATAATGCCAAACATGTGCATCCTACGTGCTCTTTGACATTTATTTGGAAGGCCATTTGATTGTTGAGCGACATTAGGAAACTTGATGAAATGTATGAGAGTTTTTGTCTTCAAATTTAATCAATCATTTTTCAAAGAAATTAAATGATATATAGTTTTTAACGTCTTCATGAACTACAAGGGTCTAATTCCCACTCTTTAGTAGGATACGTAAGAAGCCCTTCCCAGGATACGACCCATGCCTTTTGAAATTTTTTTCATATATTTATTAAGAAATATTTTTTTAATATATATATATATATATATATATATATATATATCACTGAATTTTTAGGGCACAAGGGGCAAAAGTTTTAAAAAAATAAAAAAACATATATATATATATATATATATATATATATATATATATAAAATATATAAATATTAACAACCCTAAACCTTTAGGGGTCTTGAGGTTGGGTTTTGTAAAACGTATATAAAATGATTACGTTTTCTTCTAAGATTGTTTTATTTTTATAGAATACTTAGTTATATTTTCTTCCAAATTTACGATTGAAATTATGTAGAGGTTTGTCATTGCAAAATTTTCAATAGAGTTGGTTTAAATTAGTGTCATCCCTTAAAAGAAATATTGACATCCATTTTTCTCTTACTTCTTATTTTTGAATAAAATTATTTTTGCATCTGAGTCAAATTTAATGGTTTCATTATCTCCCATGAGTCAAGTTAAAAATTTCAAAAAGTTAGTGAATTAAGTTCTGCCGAGAGTCTAGACGGTTTTTAATATTGTGTTTCTATCCATAGGTATAACGTGTCTCCTCCAGTTCGTAGAAAGTGTCAAAAGGGAAAAAGAAATGGGAATGTACCACTACAAGTTATGTATTGTACCCCTTAACAACTATGGACATAGTGGAACGAGATGGATTCATTGGATTATGCTGAGATATATAAGTATTTGGGGTTTTTGTCAAGTATCATGACAATCAACCCTAGCAGGGAAGTGCTTAATGCACTGCTGACTTTCTGAGATCCGATGAACAATGTATTTTGTTTCTCAAATTTCCAGTTGACTCCGACTTTAGAGGAGATAATGACTTATATTGGATATGGGGATATGCATTAGAAAAGACTTATAGCCCCAAGACTCATCTTGATAAACAGATTCTATAAGCTCCTGAACATAAGGAACTCAAAAAAAGAATCAATGGAAAAAGGTTAGGTCTCCTTATAGTTTTTTTTATAAAAGATACGAAAGACAAGAGGGATTTGAGCAGTTCGGTAAACAACTCTGTAACAAGGGAAGTTTTGAAGCTTGGAAAGAACATAGACCATTTGCATTCATGGTAGCCTTTTTAGGAACTATGGTCTTCCCGAGGAGAGAGAAAAAATATTAACATTTGTTTAGCTGGAGTGGTAATGTATTGACCAAGAAAGAGGATAACACTATGTTACCAATGATCTTGGCTGACATATACCGTGCTCTAACTATTTGTCAAAAAGGGAAGGGCTTCTTCGAAGGATGTAACATCTTGCTACAAATATGGATCATTAAGCATATTTATCAACATCCTAAGGTGGCAAGATTTGTTTATGAATGAGTTGATCATATCAAAGATTATGAAGAAAGGATGGAGAAATATAAATGTCCAGAAGGAGTTAATGATTGGAATAAACTTTTTCATTCACCGACAACATATAAGATTACTTGGAACCTCCATTGGTTCCCTTGGATGCAGGTCATACATAGATCTGTTATTCGTCCTTTCTTGTTATTAATGGGTATTAGAGGTTTTCAACCATATATGCCATTGCGGGTTCTACGTTAGCTAGGCAAACGTCAAATAATTCCCATTATAGAAAATATGAAAGAGTTTGTGTTTGAGGTCAGACTAGAGATTCCCCTTCTAGAGGGATTGGCACAAGAAATTTGGGATAGTTATCGTCTTATGTGAATTGAAACAATGGTCATAGAATGTGAGAAAAGAGAAGTACACCCAGGCTACTATGAATGGTTTGAGAAATAACCACCTCTACCAGTCAGACCGGATAGGGATTGAGATGGCCATACGAGAACATCATGATGTCAACCAGGCTTTGAGAGTGGAATTGGAGCATACTAGGGCAGCTTTGACTTAACAACAAGCAGATAAGGATGTAGAAAATGAGGTAGGAGTTGAGAAAGCATGATTAGAGGTAGAGAGAGATTATCAGTCCACTATTTAGGTGCTAAATATTGATTTAGAATGAGTTAGGGAATGAATAGAAGAACAATAAAGGGAATTTGCTGAGGAAAAAGCTAAGTCGGCAGACATTGAGGTTGCACTTCGAGGACAAATCAAGTTGGCCACAGCTAGGGGATCACAGGTTGCAAGAATTACCGTATCTTGTTGCCAACTATTGCAAGAATTTGAAAGGAATATGCAGGGAAAATTTCATCAAGAGAGATCTCAATGGATATGTGAAAGAGGGATACTACGAGAACAACTAGAGGTTGCTTCCGTTTGAGAGCAAAGTGCACAAGAGATGATTGATACCCATGATCAAATGGCCCAAGGATGGGATCAGGCTTTTATTTCCCTTTGAGGGAAGGTCCATCGTGTGGTAGAGCATACTGCTAGAATGGATTTGGACTACTAAGAGTTGAATCATGAACAATTTCTGGCGCAAGTACCAGCTTTTTCCCAGTGTCTCACCACTTGCTTGGAGGACATATACTTAGGTTTGGGAGGCCATATAAAGACGAAATATCCTTGATCAAGCATGTTGAAGTTATGAAAATCAATTGAAAACTTTGAGACACTAGATTTTAGTTGTATTGATGGATAGTTATTTTCTTTCATTGCATTATTTCAGTTTCAGTCTTAGAACTTCTTTTCCAGATTTTTTGTCTTTCAGTTAATCTTGCTTGTTTAAGTTTAGTTTTATTTATCAAATGTTAGTTGGTAGGGCTACTGTTACTAATTGTGTCATTTGTTCTATTGTACTTGTATTTGAAAGCTACAGAATATAATAAAGCTGGCCGTTTATTTCTATATATGTATTACATATGTTTTATTTCATTTACTCTATTATTTTCTTTAAAAAATCAATTGTTTAAGTTTTTCTTGAACTACGCAAAGATCTGATTCATACCCTAGCATGATACGTAGGTAGCCCTCCAAAGGGTTCGATCAAAACTTAAAAAAAAGGTGCAACTAGAAAAGCCGAAATGAAATACCAAAGCCTTCTGTAATAGACTCGGGATATACATATAAAGTCATAACATACAACATGTCATTATAATGTATTAAATATTTAATTCTCACCCATTTTCTACTTGGTACAAAAAAGATAAAGTAGTTGGTGGTTGGTTTATAGTTTAAACTGGCATCTCATCCTTACAACACAAGATACAAAGGAATGAGAAAGATGACCCGCAAAGAGGGTGTAGCGTTTGACAATAAGGAGGATCAAAATCAGTTGATTCCACAAGAATTTGCATCAATGGAAGAAAATAGGTTATTGAAACAATAAATAGCGAAGATGTATCAAGCTTGGATGAATGGGCAAACCCCACCTTTCCCAATTACTGGACTTTCGAATATGAATGATCCAAGTTCCATTCCAGCCCAAAATATTGATCCACTTTATCCACCTAGATTTGGCCCATATGCTAATGTGTTTAGTGATTTTGATACTTCTACCATGCGTCCACCAAATCCATCTCTCATAAACAACCCACTTTTTATTCCTATTCCACCAGCTAACGGGTCTTCAATAAATAGTACAGAAGACTACAGGTGAACCAAGTCATGATCAATTGAATCCTCCTAAAGTGACTTTCAAACCCTCAAATTCATATTACCCCACTCATTATAACGATTCTCCTATCGTGAATGAGAAGACTGTTAAGAATGAGGAGCAAGAAGAGATGGCCAAAAAAGTGAGAAGTTTGGAACAAAATATGAGGAATATGCAAGGACTAGGATGGCAAAACAGTGTTTCATACAAATACTTGCATATGTTTCCTGATGTACATTTGCCGCTAGGATTTAAAACTACTAAGTTTGACAAGTACGAAGGCCTTGTCAATCCCATGGCTTATTTGAAAAGGTTTTGTAATCAATTGAGAGGAGCAGGGGAAAAAATAAGAACTGTTGATGGCTTAAATTGGAGAAAGTCTAGCAGGGATAGCTTCAGAATGGTTCATTGACAAAAATATGTCTTGTTGGAATGTCTGGGATGACATAGCTTGGGCTTTTATCTCACAATTTCAATATAATATTGATATAGTGCTAGATCACACCACACTTGACAACATTAGGAAAAAGACAATTGAAAGTTTTTGAGAATATATTGCTAGATAGAAAGAGCAAGCTGCAAAAGTCAGGCCATCAATAAAGGAGTCCGAGATGATTGATATTTTTCTAAAGGCGCAGGAACTTGATTATTTCCATAATTTGCTTTCTACTATTGGAAGTACATTTGCTGAGGACATTAAGGTCAGAGAAATGGTAGAAAATAGAATTAAGTTTGTAAAACTCATAAGTCAAGATGCTTTGAAAGGAACAACGCAACCAATTCAAAATAGTTCAGGAAGTTTTGGTGGGAAGAAAAGAAAGGACGATATAGCTACTGTTATTCCAGGTCTATGACAAAATTTGAAAGGATCGCATCGACCATATACATAATCTCAATCTCAAATCTATATCCAAGATCCATATAATCGTCCATGATACTATGCTCCTCCCCTAAATCCATTATATTCTATTCCATCCCCTCAGTATCCTATTTATAATGCGCAACTATATGCTCGAGCTCCTTCTTACCTGTAATGGCATGCTTTAGCCATTCAGAATCATTCTTCAATCCCACAAGTTCAACAAGGACCCCATAAATCAAATTTCCAACCCAGAGCAGATTACAAAAAGGCTAACATAGTAAAGATAATTTTACTCCTATCAGAATATCTTATGCCAGCGTGTTCCAGAGACCAAGGGACAAGAATGTTTTAAGATCAATTGCAAGAAGGATCCCGAATCCTCCTAAAAAAAACTTAGATTATTCTACAAGATGTGCATACTATTCTTATGCCCCAGGGCACGATACAGAAAAATACTAATATTTGAAAAGAGTAATTCAAGAGATAATCAACACACAACAAATTATGGTGCAAAGTCCAGACGCTCCAAACATTAATCAAAATCCACTACCAACTCATACTAAAAAAAATATGCTTGAGTTAATACTTAGTGGCGAAGAGGCTGTGGTTTTATTCAAGCCTATCATTAAGATAAAAAATAATATAGAAAAGTCAAAAAATATTGTGGATTTGATGAAGGTAAAACTTGCAGAAATAGAAGAGGTAGTAACAAAACCAAAACTATCGAATGCTTCTTTGGTTAGGGGAAATAAGCTTCAGAAAGTGTTGGGTCAGGTCAGATAAAACCAAAGCTTATTGTTCCCCAAAAGGCCCACCAATCCTATCTTAATCGTAAAAAGAACTCTTATAGCTCCTATTATTATTAAGCCGGTGTCATAATTTCCTGTGGTTAATGCCAAGATAGTACCTAGGAACTACAATCCCATTATGGTGACATACAAAGAGAAGGAACTTATTAAAGAACTGGATTGAGTAGGAGGATTAACCCATTCGAGGAGGTGTTATACCCCAGACGAATTAAGAAAAGCAAAACAAATCAATGAAAATTGAATTTTAGTCAAGAAATCAGTTACCAAAAAGAGGCTGAAGAATTCCTTAAAAAGATGAAATTGTCAGAATATTCTGTTGTGGAATAATTAAGGAAGGTGCCAACCCAAATTTCTTTGTTGTCTTTACTAATACACTTGGATGATCATCACAAAGCTATAATGAAGATTTTGAATGAGGCACACGTGTCCAGTGAGATTAAGGTGAACCAATTGGAGAAAATTTTGGGTAGAATCTTTGAGGTAAATAGGGTCACTTTCACTGATGATGAATTACCCACAGAAGGTACTAGACATAATCAAGGCCTCTACATTACTGTGAAGTGTGAGCATTATTATGTCACTCGAGTATTGATTGATGGAGGGTCTGGTTTTAATATTTGTCCTATATAAACTTTGCTAGAGTTAAATGTTAACGTGGAAAGGATCCGACCTAATAATGTATGCGTTTGAGGATTTGACGGAGCAAAAATGGATGCCATTAGTGAGATAGAGCTTATACTGATAATAGGAACTGTGGAGTTTGCCGTGGCTTTCCAAGTGCTGAACATTGATGCTTCATATAATATATTATTGGGAAGGCCATGGTTTCATAGGGATGGGGCATTCGCATCTACGTTACACTAAATAGTCAAATTTGAAAATGACAGTCAAGAAATAGTTGTTCATGGTGAAGGGGATTTGTCCATGTATAAAGATTATTCAATTTCATTTATTGAGGCTGACATTATAGATAAAACTCCAATTTATTAGGTTTTTAAGGTAGTGCTATTGAGCATATCCTTGAGGGGAATCTTATTGAAAGACCATAATTGTCCTCTGTATCTATTATAGTTGTGAATAAAATGTTAAAACATGGTTTTGAACTAGGTAAAGGTCTAGGGATGTCTTTACAAGGTAGGGCTCATCTAGTATACCTCTCTGAGAGCTTTGGTACCTTTGATTTGGGATAGGAACCCACTTTTAAGGATAGAAAGATGGCTAATAAGCATAAGAAAGATTCATGGTCACTTACCAAGCCTACTGCTAATCAAAGAGTCATTCGTCAAAATCAATGTTGTTGGGTCCTCTGCATTACTTGTCGTACGGTCAATGAATGATGATGATACAAAGTTAATCAACCTCTTTTAGAATATGTTTATTGAATTTGATATGGTTAAAATTTTATGTTCTAGAATCAGCACTATCAGACATAGTCAATCAGCCTCAGTAATAGACATTAGATAGTTCTTCAGATTTTAGGACTATTAGATACAATCAACTCAGATACAGTATGGGACTCAGATAGTTCCATCAGATTCAGGACTGTCAGATACAGTCACTCATGTTATCCGTCATGTTAGTTATCAGTATATCATGTTATCAGTATTCAGATTCAGAAATCATGATGTCACAGTGTTAGTTCCTGTTACGTACTTATGTATGCATTCTCACATTCATGTTAGACAGTTAGTTAGTATTATTCATGCATGTGAACCCTTGCATATAGCCTACCTCACATGTATACTCGGTACAATCCATCGTACTGGCGCATTTGCGCTATGGTGCTTTATTTTTATGTTACACCATAGGTTCTAAGAAACGAGTTCTAGATCAGCAGTAGATTCCAATCTTAGCAGTCAGAGTTAGAAGTGAGTCCTCATCCTTCGAGGACATGATTATTTCCTTTACTATCTCATTGATTAGCTTATTAGTTGGAGTTAGTTGGGGACATGTCTCATCAACTCGTTATTCAACTTTTTCAGACATTATAGGCTTTTAGACTAGATTCAGACTATTATATTTCAGACTTCAGTATTTTTAGTTTTGTTTTGGGTATTCTATTACCCCACACAGATGTTATATTATTTAGATCATGTTTAGTATTGAACCTTATGGCCTATCACTTCATGTTTCCGCATTATAAAGTATTTTATTGTAATACCCTGGGAAATTTTTCGTTGAAATTTTGTGCATAAACGTGTTGGGTTCTATCTTCTAGAATGAATTATAAATTTTTCATGTGGAATGTCTTATATTATGACCCACCATTGCATAGAGTATCGAATAATATTTCCAACGATATATGGATCATCCAAAACGGACACCCGAGCGACGAGTTATGAACATTCCAATTGAACTGTGAAAAGTAGTGCACAGTAAAATGTGCAGGAAAAAGTACTGAGGCCTGGAGTATTTTTTTCTCCAACTTTAATTGATCATAACACATTGTATATATCAACAGAAAGCTCTGCAAGTCTTCTTTCCAATGAAATTGGTTTTATCCAATTTGTCTATCGGAGCAAAGAGTTATGGTCGAATCATTTGAAGTTGACCCAAAAATTTGTCTATCGGAGCAAAGAGTTATGGTCGATTTACTTCAGCATATCAAAAGCAAATTTTTGGATCAACTTCAAATGATCATAACTCCTCATACATAATGATCTGGGTGAGATACTATAAATCAACACATGAGAGTCCTCTTTCTAATGAAATTGGTTTCATCCAATTTGGATATCGGAGTAAAACGTTATGGTTGATCTACTTCAGACTATCAAAACAGTCCACCAAAGGATAGATTCGAGAATTATTTGATTTTTAGGGGCGTTTTGGTCATTTCTTCTCACCCAAAATCCTTCCAAACCCTATATTAAAGCCTATTAGAAGCATTATATGTTATATTTCATCAAATTTCCTCAAAAAGAAAATCCTAAGCTCCTACATCCAACTTCAAGAACCTCCAAAGTTCACCATTAATTCTACAAATTTATTCAAGATTCTAAGTTTCTAGTTCAAGAACTTCAAGAACCTCCAAAGTTCACCATTAATTCTGCAAATTTATTCAAGATTCCAAGTTCCTAGTTCAAGAACTCCAAGAACCATCATTCAAAGGCACGATTAACATCTCAAAAATGAGTATCGATCTAAAGTTCATCATTCAAGGTATGTGGGGTTTTTTTAACAAGAATTCTCCTTCGTTCTTGTGCCCAAAAGTAATTTTCTTTACAAAGGCATGATTTTTATTTTATTTTTATGAATTTGAAGCATGAACCCATATCTTATGATGATTATTATGAAATCTTGATATTTATGATTTTGAAAGATGAATTTACATGTGTGGAGATATAAAGCATGAATCTTGAATGATATTTATTATGATTTTGATATTTGGGTCGTGAATCCCCATTGGAAATTGTGTTTTTTTTGAGAAAGTGTATGTTATAAGCACGTTGATGTTGAATATTTGAGATATTTTGAATGCTTTGACCTTTTGGTCTTAATGGAGTTGTTTTGAACTCGAGTGTGAAAGAAATCCACAACGTGGTTGATTTTGATAGATGGGAAGCATGATGACTCCCGCTATATTTATATATTACTAAAATTGTTTTGTTGTGGATTGTCTTTGAAATGATCTGAGCTAAGTTTGGGAGAAATCTTTAGCACCGAGTGGAAGGTATAAAGCGACCTTACTTCCCTAGAACTACGTTCCCCCATAGGAGTAAGCCTGAGGCTGATTTATATAGTGATCACTAGTTTGTGTGGATTTGATATCGATAGTCCTACTCTGATGGCAAGGATAGGACGGCTCTCTCCAATGTGGGTTGTACGTTGAACTCCATGTAACTCATATGGTTTATGTCGGTTATAAGATCTCCCAGTGTGTGTGTGTTTCCTTGTGTCTATGGTGAATGGTGAAGTGATTTAACAGTGGAATTGTGAAAGTTATTCTTTGGCAGATTTAAATGATATTTACATTATGAGAATTGATATTCTTGATGAACTTAAAGTGATTGATAAATTATATGATGACTCATATGTGTTATTGTACTTATTTCATCCTCTCATAATTATGATGATTTTCTTCAGGCTATGTAAGTCTTTCATACATCCTGTATATTTCTTATAAATATTTATGATGGTGATGTTTATACAACTGCATACACCCCTATACACTCGGTTCCTTTCCATGGTACTGACCCACATCTTTGGATGTTGGCTACATTTTCTTAAAATGTAGGTTCAGGTGCTCAGTTCCAGGTTCGACAGTGATTCTTCGGGCACGCTGTTCTACATCTTCTGTTATGGTGAGTCCTTATGTTTTGAGGACGTGATATCTGATGTTGGTTTCACGAAATTGTTTACATTTGATAACTGAGTAAGAGTCAGTTGGGGCATGTCTCAATGGCTCGCTGGTTTTATTGATGTTCTTAGAGACTTGTCAGACTAGTATAGATGTTGGGAGTTGACTAATAAGTCGTATTTTGTCATCTTTCTGAAATTCTTTTATTCTTGGATGATGATTACTTTGTTGATATTTGAGGATTATTTATGGAAACCCCGTTGATTTGTGCTGAACTGAATGAAAATGGCTCAAAGGGTTAGCTTGGGGATACTCGTAGCCTCAAGCACTGTGTGACACTCCGGGACCCATTTTTCTGGGCGTTACAAACTTGGTATCAAAGCCAGGTTTTAAGGTGTCCTGGGGAGTCTGACAAGCCACGTTAAGTAGAGTCTTGATCATCAGTGTGTAGCGCGCCACATCTATGAGCAAGTGGCTATAAGAAGTTTTAGGAAAAAGTGTGATTCTTTCTTTCAGAAGTTTATCGTGCTTAAAGTGTCTCTCTCTGCTATTGATTTGTGCTCTCCTTTTTCAAAAATATGCCTACACATCGAGCGAGAAGAAATAATGTTGGTCAGCAACCTCAACCCGCTGACCCATTAAATGAAAACATATCTCATACTGAATTTCAGGCAGCCTTTCATGCGCTGGCCCAAGTTATTACTACAAATGTTCAGGCCAACCCGACCCCAGCTCCACAACAGTAGGGAGGTGATTCAGCTGCTGCCAGGATCTGTGACTTCATGTAGATAAATCCATCAGAATTTTATGGGGCCAAGTCTGATGAGGATCCACAGTTCTTTTTAGAGGAGGTACGGAAGATTACTCAGGTGATGCATGTATCTGTGGAACATAGTATGGAGTTGGCTGCGAATAGGTTGAAAGACCTTGCTTATGACTGGGTTGTTGCTAGGAGGAAAGGTAAAGGTGAGGGAGCTGTCCCTACAACTTGGTAAGAGTCCCAGGATGTATTCCTGGATAAGTTTTTTCCTTTGGAGATGAGGGAGGCAAAGGTGAAAGAGTGTATGAACCTACGACAGGGCTCTATGATTGTTAAGGAGAATTGTCTAAAGTTCAATCAGTTGGCCAAGTATGCTCTTGACTTAGTGGCTGATAATTGGGCTAGTATGAGTAAGTTTATGACTGGAGTATCTAGTTATGTGGTTAAGGAGTGTAGGTCTGCTATGTTGAATAGTGAGATAAATCTTTCTAGGCAGATGACTCATGCCCAATAGATTGAGGTAGACAAGATTAAGGAGAGAGATAGAATAAGAGGGAATAAGAGAGCTAGGTTCGAGCAGCATGGATAGGGTCAGACTAGATCACAGGGAGGGAGTCACCCTCAGTATCAGGATCGTTCATCTATGCCAGCACCATCATCTTCTAGTGCTCCAGTGCCTAGAGGTAGGCAGAAGCAAGGTAGTAGGTCATATACATCCAGGTACCAGTACAGTACTGGCAGTAAGCTAAATCATCCCCTGTGTCCTAAGTATGGTAGAGCTCATTTGGATAAGTGTTGGGGTGAGAAGAGGTATTATTTCCGGTGTGGTGACATGGGTCACACAGTTAGAGATTATCCACAGGATGCACAAGGGCGTCATGACTATCGCCCTCAGACCCAGACTCAGACTGTTAGTGCTCCAGTTCCAGCGACTCGCCCAGCCCCAGCTCAGGGCGCCTCATCTAGCAATGCTGGCGGGCAGCGCCAGAATAGATTCTATGCTTTACCGTCCCGCCAGGAACAGAAGGACTCTCCCGATGTTGTTACTGGTATGCTTCATATATTTCAGTTTGATGTGTATGCTTTGTTGGATCCTGGATCCAGCTTCTCATATGTTTCACCTTTGATTGTTGTGAATTTTGAAATGAGTCCTGAGATTATTTCTGAGGCTGTCCTAGTTTCTACCCCAGTGGGTGATTCGATTATTTCCCAGAAAGTGTATAAAAAGTGTCCTGTTACCGTTCTTCATAGAGTCTTATTGGCTAATCTGATTGAGTTAGACATGGTAGATTTTGATGTGATTTTGGGTATGGACTGGCTGTATTCTTCTTATGCCTTTATTGATTGTCGGATCTGAGTGGTCAAGTTTCAGTTTCCGGGTGCATCTGTGTTTGAGTGTTCTGGGAATTCTGTGTCACCGAAGAGTCATTTTATCTCTTATCTCAAAACTAGAAAACTTATTTCCAAGGGGTGTATTTACCATTTGGTTAGAGTCAAAGACAGTAAGTCTGAGACTCTAACTCTCTAGTCTGTTAATGTTGTCAATGAGTTTTCTGATGTCTTTCTGAATGATCTCCCAGGGATACCTCCTGATAGAGAGATAAAGTTTGGGATTGATCTTCTTTCCGATACTCAGCCCATTTCTATTTTCTCCTTACTGTATGGCCCCTACAGAACTTAAGAAGTTGATAGAGCAACTCAAAGATCTACTAGATTAGGGTTTCATAAGGCCCAGTGTTTCTCCTTGGGGTGCTCCTTTGTTGTTTGTGAGAAAGAAAGATGGCTCTTTGCGTATGTGCATTGATTACCGCCAACTGAATAAAGTCACCATAAAAAATAAGTACCCCCTTCTGAGAATAGATGATTTGTTTGACCAGTTTCAAGGTGTAAGTTATTTCTCAAAGATAGACCTTCGTTCCGGCTATTATCAACTCAAAGTTAGGGAGTGTGACATCCTAAAAACCATTTTCCGAACTCGTTATGGCCATTTTGAGTTTCTTGTTATGTCGTTCGGGTTAACTAATGCCCCAGCAGCTTTCATGGACCTCATGAATCGAGTGTTCAGACCATATCTGGGTATGTATGTCATAGTGTTCATCGATAATATACTGGTGTACTCCCGTAGTGAGGATGAATATTCTGATCATCTCCGAACTGTCTTGCAAACCCTTAGAGATCATAAGTCGTTTGCCAAGTTCAGTAAGTGTGAGTTTTAGCTAAGGTCAGTTGCTTTTCTGGGTCATATCATTTCTTCCGAGGGTATTAGAGTTGATCCCCAAAAGATCAAAGCTGTTAGAAATTGTCCTAGACCTATTTCTTCGACTGATATCCAAATTTTCTTGGGTTTAGCTTGCTATTACCACTATTTTGTTGAGGTTTTCTCCTCTATAGCGTCTCCTATGACTCGATTGACCCAAAAGAAAGTGAAGTTCTTGTGGTCCGAATCTTGTGAGAAGAGTTTTCAGGAGTTGAAAACTCGACTCACTTCAACCCCTATTTTGACTTTGCCTGATGGTGTTCATGGTTTTGTGGTGTACTGTGATGCTTCAAGAGTTGGGTTGGGTTGCGTATTGATGCAGAAGGGTAAGGTGATAGCTTATTCTTTTAGACAGTTGAAACCCCATGAGAAAAATTACCCTACCTATGACCTTGAGTTGGCTGCTGTTGTGTTTGCTTTGAAAATCTGGTGATACTATCTGTATGGTTTCTATGTTGATATTTTCACTGAGCATAAGAGTCTGTAGTATGTGTTTACCCAGAGAGAATTGAATCTTAGGCAGAGATGATGGTTAGAATTGTTAAAGGACTATGATATGAGGGTGTTGTACCATCCGGGCAAGGCCAATGTTGTGGCGGATGCCCTAAGTAGAGTGTCCATGGGTAGTATTTCGCATGTGGTAGAAGGTAAGAAAGAGTTGGCTCGTGATGTACATCGTTTGGCTAGATTGGGGGTTAGGTTGTTTGATTCTGCTAAAGGTAGTATAGGGGTTCAGAGTAGTTTCGAATCCTCCTTGGTTTTGGAAGTGAAGGAAAAGCAATACTTAGATGCTAGTTTGGCCAGACTGAAGGAGTCAGTCAAGGACCAAAAAGTAGAGGTTTTCTCCCAAGAGGGAGATAGTGTGTTGAGATTGCAGGGTAGATTGTGTGTCCCAAATGTTAATGATTTGAGATAGAGGATTATGGATGAAGTGCACAGGGCGCGATATTCTATTCATCCTGGTGCCACCAAGATGTACCGAGACTTGCGGGAAATCTATTGGTGGACTAGTATGAAGAAAGATATAGTAGCGTTTGTAGCTAAGTGTGTGACATGCCAACAGGTGAAGGTTGAACACCAAAGACCTGGTGGTATGATGCAAGAGTTTAGTATTCCCACCTGGAAGTGGGAAGATATAAATATGGACTTCGTGATTGGTTTACCTCCTTCCGGACACCATCGTGATTCCATTTGGGTTGTAGTTGATAGGTTGACTAAGTTTGCTTATTTCTTACCTGTTCATACTTCATATACTACTGAGGATTACGCTAGATTGTATATCCGAGAGCTAGTCAGACTGCATGGAGTTCCCTTGTCTATCATTTCTAATAGGGGTACTCAGTTCACTTCGCAATTTTGGAAAGCTTTTCGAAAGGGTCTTGGTACCCAAATGCTTTTGAGTTTTTCCTTTCATCCGCAGACCGATGGTCAGGCTGAGCGGACCATCCAGACCTTAGAGGATATGTTGAGAGCTTGTGCACTTGACTTTAAGGGAAGTTGGGATGATCACTTACCATTGATAGAGTTTGCATACAATAACAGTTTCCAATCTAGTATTGGCATGTTTCCGTTTGAAGACTTATATGGGAGGAAGTGTAGATCACCCATAGGTTGATTCGAGGTGGGTAAAGTGGCTGTGAGTGGTCCTGATTTGGTATTTGAGGCTATGGAAAAAGTTAAGTTAATTAGGGAAAGGTTGAAAACTGCGCATAGTCGTCAGAAGTCGTATACGGATGTTAGAAGGAGAGACCTTGAGTTTGAAGTTGGTGACCTAGTGTATCTGAAAATTTCACCCATGAGGGGGTGAAGAGATTCGGAAAGAAGGGGAAGCTTAGTCCCTGTTATGTTGGTCCTTACAAAATTCTTAGCCATGTTGGTAAGGTAGCTTATGAGGTCGAGTTGCCTTCCGAGTTGTCCTCTGTTCATCCAATATTCCATGTCTCCATGCTTAGAAAGCATATTAGCGATGCTGTGGTAGTGGATTCCTCTGTGAGTGCTGACATTCAAGAAAATCTTTCTTTTGATGAGATTCCTATTGAGATTCTTGATTTCAGTGTCCGAAGACTAAGGAACAAAGAAGTTCCCTTGGTAAAGGTCTTGTGGCGAAACCAATCTGTTGGGGGTGCAACTTGGGAAGCTTAGGCGGATATGCGATCCAAGTACCTGCACCTATTTTCCGCGAACTCCGATCAAGCCGAAGGTACCGCTCTTTCCTAAATCATGCACTTTTGATAAAAGTTGCAGCAGTTCAGCTGTCATTTATTATGTGTTCAGCTGTAATTTCTTGAATTTATGCATTCTATGTTGCATTTGGAGTGAGAAACGATGTGGTGATGAGTCTAACGAATGGTTTCAGCTGTATTCTCTATTCTCTATCTAATCTTGGCATGTCTATCGTCATTCGAGGATGAATGTTTCC
>NC_061121.1:189094414-189130481 GCF_002878395.1 Capsicum annuum | reverse complement strand
TTTGTGACTAAGTGAAGGATTCATGATATGCCCTTACGTTCCAATGACTTCTATGTTGATAATGTGCCTTGTAAATGTTGTTGGAATACTCATAAACTATTCTTATGAGATTATGCTATGTTTACTTGCAAATCCTATTTATGAACAAGATGTATGATAACCACGCAATCCACATGGACTTCCATGCTATTGGTATGTGTTGCCAATATGATTATGTAATGAACATGATATTAAGATTGTGCAAGTACTTCCATGTGATATGAAATCCTTTCCATGCAATACATTGTTGATAACCATGCATAGTATGAGATCCCTACTTATGATATTATATATTATGGACTCTAATCTTATGATCAAGTCAGTCACGTGTGTCAGTTTCCTTCCATCAAGTCCTAGGGGTACTTGTACCCAAAAACTATAGTTGTGTTCCTAAAGCCATGTCATGTTTCACGATATCCAAACTCAATCTATGATTTCATAGACTTCAGTCAGTCATGTGACTCAGGAAAACCTTATGATTTTAGTCAGTTGTCAGATATCAGTAACATTCTGCCAGTCAACAGAATTCAGTAAGATTAAGTCATTAGTCAGTTATTCATGTCCAGTCCCTCCAGATGGGAGTAAAGGTTAACACCAAGTGAACCTAAGGATGGGAACTCACCCGCCAGTTCAGGGTGTGATTCTTAGTAGTCATCATTGTGTTCCAGAACTACATAGCCAGCGTAGGTTGAGACATCTTAACCCGTCAGATTAGGGTTGATGAGGTGGATTAACCCGTCAGTTTGGGGTTCCCACCGTTCTAATTGAGTACCCGCCAGATAAGGGTCACTCACAAGCTGTCCTTACCTGTGGCACGGTATTGACACCCCTCCAGTCGGGGCAAAGATTGGACCCCAGCTTAGCCATAACGGCATACATGGGGCATGTCAGTTAAACACTACTTCCCACAGTTTCAGTATCAGTCTTAATAAAAGAACTCAGGGCGTTCTTCAGATTTCAGCATATACAAGGACTGTTAGATACAGTCGTCCATGTTATCAGTTTCAATATCAGTCATGACAGTTATCAGTAAACCATGTATTAGCTTACAGGTCATGCTATCACGTATTTATGGTCCCAGTTTCTATATATGTGTGTTTGCACTCCCATGTTTATATTAGTCAGTCAGTGTTGTTTATGCATGAAACCCTTTATGTTCAGCCTACCTTCCTTGTATACTCAGTACTCCAGTTGTACTGATGCATTTGTCTCAGTACTCCAGTTGTACTGATGCATTTGTGCTATGGTGCTTTCTTTTCATGTTACACCATAGGTTCCGAGACACGAGCACCAGCCCAGCAGTAGCGGTAGCATTCCAGTCGCAGAGACACAGTGAGTCCTCATTGATTCGAGGACAATATGATTTGATACATTTATTTATTTTTTCAGTTTAGTTTTATGGAGTTAGTTGGATACATGTTCCTTCAACTCCTTATTCAGATATTTTAGAGGATTTCAGATTTATGTTCAAATTGAGTTGTTTTGGGTATTTTCATCCACATGGTTTTATTCAGTTGAACCTTATGGCCTTATAGTTCTATGTATTCCGCATTATTATATCATAATTTGCAGTATACAGGTACAGATATCAGTCATGGGTTAGCTTGTGGTCCCTCGGGGTCATGAGCACCGTGTAGCATTCCGGTTCAGCGAATCGGGGTGTTACATGGGTACAGTCCACTTGTACTCAGTTGGTATTGTAGGCCGATCAAACAAAGAAGTAGGTAAAGTATACAAAATATACACTAATGGCATGTCACCTAAAATGAGAAAATGTCCCATAACGGTAGCCCATACCACTTGCACTAATAGTTCTACAATATCTATACATAATACAACAACACACCAGATAGGGATACAAATATAAAAAATATAACATTCAAATAGAAAACAAGAGGAACATGTATAATCAAGATCATCAAGTACAAATAAAAAAATATAGAACAATTAGACATTGACAAGTCAAGATATAGAACAAATAGACAGATGATAATTCAATATGGAAATGCAAGCACCACATAAACACAATAAAGTAAGTTCAATGATGATGATGATGCACGAGGTCATTGCACAACTTTCATGATAATCGCGCAATCCCTGTATATACCCACGGAGGCAAGCCTCTCGACGTGGGACACATAGGGGGTTCTTCAGCCCATATACAATCCACGTGTATATATATATATATATATATCCATATACATATCCATACATCATTCCCATCATATCCCTCGAGAAGGGTTTTATATGATGTCATATTTTTTGTCGTAAAAAGGTATTGCCAGTGTTTCTCGAGTGTTGCTACAGTGGTATCATTTGTTTTATGAATGAGTATGTTATGAGGATGTAATGCTCACAAAAAATTACAATGAGTATTTCCACAACCAACCACATGATATATTTCCACAACCAACCACATGATATATTTCTACAACCAACCACAATGATATATTTTCATAACCACGTGTGTCAATATCTATTTATTATTTCCATTCATCCATGAATTTTCACATGTTTCATATGCCAAAAATATGAATATATATATATATATATATATATATATATCACTTTACACCAAAGGTGCCACAATAGGAATTTGTAATAACGCAATATAATTATTCACATGTATTCAGGACTATCAACATCGTATAGGATCTCACACGGTCATACATATCATGTAATACCACAATTTCAATAATTATATCGCATATAGGCCCCCACACGGGAACAACACATAGATGTTTTTCATGATTAGTTCTCACCATTAACATACATTTTGTACCATCATTTACCACCCAACCCAGTCTAAATGAGTTAAGCCATTGCCTACCTTAAAAGTTGAAATACCGCAATCAAGACTTTTGCTCCCAAAGCCTTATTCCTCATGAACGGTCCCGAACTCCACTAAAAAGATCAAATATAAAATCTAAGTGTCAAAATGAAATCAATGACACTCATATTGACTACTTTTGGTTCAGGATCAAAACAGACCCCCAAAATAGATTTTCAAAAAAGAAGGGCAAAATCATAACTTTACTCCAAAAATATGTTTTCCATATATTTAGGAATCTACAACTGAAACCAAGTAAAATCAAGTCCAAAACGATATTAAAATCAAAGAAAAATCATTTTTAAGTTTTACCTAAAATCTTTGAAATTCGGATTAAAATCAATAATCGAAGTTGTTTTGAAGGTTAAATTAATGAAAAATTAGTAATTATGAGATAAAAATATTATTCAAGTGAAAAAGAGTGAAGTTGCTGTTTAAAATCAAGTCCTAAGATTTTTAAAATTTTGAGAAATTAATCAAGAAATTACTAAGAAAATGGTGAATTCTTAGCTTAAATCCGTAATAGAATCAAGAAATAGATGTTAATCTAACTTCCCAAGTTCCCACAAGCTTCACTTTTAAGCTCCTACACTATTTTAGGGTATAACTCTCAAGAGGCAAGATGAAAAAAAAAAGAGCAAATTGGACCCAAAAACTGCTTTAATACTGCAAAAAAATCTGCACCAACTGAAGGGAAAAGCTGTTTTTTAAAAGTTTAATTCAGACTTCGATGAGGTGTTCGGGATTCGTTTAGAGTCTGATATATGCAAACGAACTATGTAACCATACTAAATTCGATGCTTCGGACTCAATAACGATATCAGATTGTTATAAAAAATATCATTTTCACAAAGTTGACCCCCAAAATTTAAAATTATAATTTTTCAAATCAAGGGTCAAAATGATATTTAAAAGCCGTAAAATCACACCAAACATATTACCACACTAAATTTAACATTCCAAAGCTGCTGTCACAGTCAGATTTTCCATTCGAGGTCGTTTTGAGCAAATATGGATCCCACATCCGTATTTTTAATTTTTCAACTTTCTGACCAACAGGTCAAAATGAACTCAGGTGCACCGGGACCCAAATCAAATGTATACCTAGCCTAAAATCGATATTTCAAAGCGGTTGGCATAGTTCGTTCAACCATCCATTGCACAGATCAAAAGATATCTACATAAGTCCAAAATAAGGCTCTCGAAGCCATAAAAAATTGCAATATCGCATAAATAGTACCAAAATACATCAGAAACCATGTCGATAACTCCACACTCCAGAAATAACACAATACAACTACAGAGAGGGGTAAAACAGTCAAATCATGTAAAATCACAAATTTCACATATTTCATCAAAAAGCAGGTCGTTGCATATTTATCACCCGTTTCGATTGTGGTGATATTAAAATACAATTTTTTTTCATAATTTATAATTTCAAAATAATAATAATTTTTTTTCTTGTCAATTTTCTTGATATCTAAAAGTTTCTTTTGGAGAATTACTACAATCTCAATATATTGAACAATTTCATTCTTTTGTGTAGTAACACATTAGCTTTTCGAAGATATCAAATACTTGTGTACTACTTTATAGTACAAAACATCATTTATATGGTGAGCATCTCCTTTTAAGGATAAAATTTTTATCATGATGATCAAAATCATTATAAATAGGATCCTTTGCAAAATAGTTGAAGCACCATAGGTACATAACTAATGACAAATTTGTTCAGTCACACAATAACATTCATTTTTATTCATGGTCACAACCTTTACATAAAAGAATTATTTATTTCTTTTGTCCTTTGGTAGTTCCTAATAAAACATACAAAACATTTGTGACGTACTAAAAGTACTTGACCAATCATCATTAATATGAATATTTTTAATTCTCTCACACCTCCCTTAGAGGTGAGTTTTTGGTATCTACCAACCATATATAAGCACATTCTTATTCATAATATTTAACACATATATACCCATTTATTTTCAAGAATGCTTGTTACATGCTTATTACAAGTCATATTTTCTTCACGAATTGGACTATAATCATATGTGTTTCATAAGTAATTTTATAAGTTCAGTGTCATGCCTTGACATTTATCATATTTATAGATCCGCCTCAACATCACTTGAAAGGTCAAGTGCATCTTTACTTTTGTTCTTTTCTCTTTGATGAAGGATTTATAAAACCTACCCCGTGTGCCCTCTATCTTTCATACCAAATTGATGGTGAACAAAAAATTACCTTCACCTCTTGAAGGACAAATTGAAGAACCCATTCTTTCTTTTATTATTATTATTATAATGATGACTGTTATAACTTTGTTCCTCCACGTTCTCTTAAATTTTTAATCATGTGTCTTCTTTCAGACTTATATACACTACTACCAGATTCATAACAAGGAATGAACCAAATCAATGTGGCAAATTTTATTATTTTTCACCAAAAGTACATTTACATTGGTAATAATTATCATCAAATAGTGCATGGGCACTTGAATCCAACGTCTTATGCATTAGGCATTTTAGACTAAAATTCAGTGAGACTCAAACTCAATATCTTATTATCATAGTAGATTCAAACTTTAACCCGATATTTTACCCTCTTGATGTGATGAAAATTAAATCCATCGTCTTATCCTCAACCAATGACATAATAGTTATGGAATTCACCCTTAAGCCATTAAAATATTTCACCAAAAAATATTAAATGTAACATGAAAACCATCCATTAGAATTTACTTGCATAAATCTGCACGCCAAAATTTTTACTTATTATAACTTCATCATGTTTAGTATTTTCTCTCCAAACTTAAAACAAATGGTTAGTGATAGGCAATGACTAAATAAAATTAATATGTTATTGTGTATTTTAAATTAATTCCAAAATTTTAACGCCTAAAGTTGTTAATTACATCAAACTATAATGAAAGAAAAATTGTTAAGAACATTTAGCCATATACCTTATGATCAAACTGAGTGAAAATTGATCCCGTATCAGAAACTTGACTTAATATACTAAAGGAAAAACTACATAGAGTAGCAAACCTAAGTATTAAATTATAAAAATTAGCAACACTTATATCAAATTATATTTTGTAGCATCAGTAGCAATATTTTAATGTGGTTCCCTACTTTTGCCGCTTAAGAAATTACCGTGCAAAAAACTCCCCCCTTTCACGCTTTTCTTCTTCCTCTTTCCTTATTTTAAAATATTTTTCCCCTTATTTTACGCCATTAACACTCAAATTGCGCTTCAAATTTTTTTTCCCTTTCGAACGATTTTAGCACGATCAGATAAGGATTATCTTCCTCTATTTCCAGTAACTATTTAATTTAGTTATTACATGTTAGCGGTTTTTCTTTTTTTTTTTTTTTCTATTGTAACACATCTTAAAATTCGATTTTAAGGTTTGTTATGCTTTAATGGCTGAACACACACAAAAATCATGAACAAATAGTGGTATACGAAATATTAATTTGGTGTCTGATTATGTACCATCTTTTAGTATTGGGTTAACTCAAGAAGATGTCGTTAAAGTTATTTCTAATCCTATACAGTCGAAGAAATCTGTGAGTTCGAAGGAGACTAGGTCCAAGATTCGCAATGATCTGGTGAAGATGACTGAAATTTTGAAAAAAAAATGTTGAAGAAAACTCCTTCTCCAAAAGATCAAAAAATAAAAAAATACGAGAAGAAAAAGAAAGCTAAAGAAATTGAGGTTGATGACGATGTTCAGAACTCTTCTGCTCATGAAATCTGAAGAAGACAGTGAGGAAGAGGTATTTTTTTACTGTAAATATTTTTTTTACTATCTACTGTTAAGTATTTTCTGTTCTAAGTAAAGATGTTATCAAAGTTGGGTATGATATGTATTTTTTTTAATTAGTTAATATGTATTTATGTTCTGCTAATATTTATTTTTAGGGATTGTAGCAAGCTTTTTTGTGAAGATGATATTTTAACTTAGATAAGTTGCATGTATGAAAAATATATTGTTATATGAACTACTCATGAAGAGTTATCTGGCTATATATTTTTTTAATATAGTTGATATGTATTTTTTGTATTTTTGTTCTGATCAAAATATTTATGCATGTTATATGTATATTTTTTCTGATTTGGTTGTGTTTTGTTGTTCTTTACAGTTTAATAAGGTTTAGTTTTAATATGTACTTTATTTTCTGCTGATATGTATTTATGGATTGCAGTGAGCTGATATGTTTTTAACATTTGTATTTTTATACATACATATCAAATATCATATGTATTTTATTTTAGTGATGAATCTGTATTTTTTTTGCTCAAAATACATATGAATGTTATATGTATTAGTTTGGTTAAATACATAGGTGATTGTGTTATTGAATTGTATTTACAGTTTAAGAAGTTGTAGTTTTACTTTGTATAGGTGCTGCGTGATGAAATATTTATTGTTAGAAAACTTCCAAGATTTGCACCTCATATTTGCTCGTACAATGATAATGATATTTGTGGAAGTACACGGGCCATATTAAACAAGGAATAGTATAAAAAGTTTTGCGATAATATCATTTTTTATTATTTCATGAAGAAGAAGCACTGTGTAGTTCAAGCACAGCTGTACAGATGTGTTATGTCGCTCGAGATAAAAGGTAGTTCTTCTTCTGCGATAGTCATTCGGGCTAATGGCACCTTTCTTAATTTTACTCCTAGGGAATTTGCTATCATTACTGGATTGAATTGTGTATCTAATAGGTACGACTTTATTTTTTGACGAGAATATGCCAAATAGGATTGTTGAGAAGTATTTCAATGGTGTAGAATTTATACAGCAAAGACAACTATTTCTAGCATTCACAGAGAATGTTTGAGGGGAGAATGATGAGGATTCTGAGAAGTTTGTAATTTTGTATTTTCTGCATTTTTTGTTTTATTCAATATTGATACCGTGGTTATACCCCGACTTCATTTTGATTTGTTCGATAGTGAAAGATATAAGGATTTTCCATGGGGTACTTTATCATTTGAGGATCTAGAGAAAAGTTTGAATAACTTGTTGAAAGCAGGTGGAAAATTTTATTTGATACAGGGAATGTCACGGGCTATTCAAGTGTGGCTTTACAAGTTTTGTTCAAATGTCTCATGAAAGATTGCATCGAAGGTTGATAATTAGATTCCTCAATTATTAAATTGGAAGACAAATGCACCTCGGCCACGTTTTGAGTATTTGATGGATGTTATGTTTAATGACGATGTCAAGGTTTGTTGTTAATAAATACATATGCATTAATATGTATTTTATAGTCTACATATATAGATTTGATTTACCATTGTTTAACAGATATTTTAACATCGTTTATCTATATTTCCTAGGTTGTATTTAAGAAGGATGTACTTGAAGATGAACGTTCAGTTGATTCAGATGATGACTTCTATGACCCACCACCAAAATAGATCAATGTACATGCAAAAAAGAAAAAAAAAAGGTTGATTCATCAACCCCAGCAGTGAAGAAATCATTAAGGAAAAAGTCACATAATATTGTTGATGAGCATACTGAAAAGAGGACACCACTTCCTTGTACTGCAAAGGTTGCTGGAGTCAAGACACCAGTCTTCAAGATAATTCAAACACTACAGGTAACTCCTTCCAAAAAGAAGAAAGTGAAGCAAACAACTAGGATTATTTTTCCTCCAGAACAATCAAAGCTAGAGAGTCCTGTAGAGGAAGAAGCCGTGTCATAGCCAGAGAGTCCTGTAGAGAAAGAAGTCTTCATTTCTAAGAAAGTTTTTGATGCATTTCTTGATGAGGTAAGGTTTTTGTCAAATACTTGTTTTACATTAAAAAAAATTATTTAAGAATTTTGTATGAAAGCAGGTTTGTCAAGAGTTTAAAGGAATTCATAGATTAGTGAAAAAAAAGTTCAATCTGATGCTCAAAGTAATTGAACAAAGCAAGGTAAATTTTTTATTATTACAATATTTCTTTAAAAAAGTTACCTGATTTGAATATGTATTCTTAGTAGATTGACTTTTACAAATATAGCACATTTGCCAAATAACTCGTTATATCATTCTACATATATTTTGTAGGAGAAGTTTGCAGATAAAGAAGCTGAACAACCAAATGTTGATGATGTTGGTTTAGACAGATCTGGACAACACTGTAGTTCTAATGTTTTACAAACTTTGGATAATATGTTTGACGGTACAAAGGTATATATTAAACTTTCAAATATGTACTTTCAAGCACTTTTAAATGTAGTTTCATTATGATTATTTTTCTTTTTATGTTAATATACATATATCAGTATATACAGTGTTAGTTGAAATTTCACTTGAAAATTTTTTTGTGTTAAACTTCATAATATATGTTCATTTACTTTCAAAATACATTTGAGATAAATCAATCTTTCAAATTTTGAATAGAATAAAATATTCATTTTTGTACTTTATGCATTTTCTACTTTTTTCTGTTAGATCTAGTTAAACTACATATGCAGAGTATTCAAAAATACACATGCAGTGTATTCAAAAATACATATGTAGTGTATTAAAAAATACATATGAAGTGTATTAAAAAATACATATATTTTTTTGAGTATTCAATTTTTAAGAATATGTATTGTTAGGTTGATTGCAAATATTATAATCAGTAAAATAGTTTGTTTTAGTTTTGTCTATTAGTATGTATTTTGAGAATGATGTTTATAGCAATATGTATTTTTAGTAGGTTTGTATATACATATTTAGTGAACTCAAGTATTAATAGTTTATTGAACTTGTATTTGTAGCAACAATATGAAGATAAAGATTTTGAACTCCAACATATGGATTATGCTGGTGTCGAAACATCACCATAACGATTCAGTCAGAATGTTGATCCGAATTTAGGTGAAAATCAGGATGGTAAAAAGGTAAATAATAACTAACATACATTAATTCATTTGAGTGCACATATGTAATTTTGTATTTAAATAGTTATATGTTATTTACATATATCTATATAAACATTTACAAGTAGATTTTTGTTTGATGTTGTTTTAAATTTTTTAACTTGTTTGCAAGGGGTGCACTGATTTGCATCTAGATAAAACAAGCGTTGAAATTCATTCTTAACATTTAATCCCTGATGAGCTTCTCCAAAGTATAAATTTAGATTATATACATTCTGAGAAGCTAGTTCAACATGATGGTCGAGTATGTATAATGAATTGAACTTTGAGTTTAGGTGATGTAACAATCCTAACAATCCAAAAGACAATTATTTTTTTTGTTTTATTTTTTTTTGCAGATCAGTGATGAGAAAATAGATGAAACAATTTTTTTTGATTTGCAGTTTACAATTCCAGGTGAGATATTACCAAGTTTAAATGCCTACCAGAGAGAAAGCATCACCACATATCCATCGGCAACCCGTGAAGAAGAACTTATTGATGAATATTTGAATGATAAAAATTCTGAGTCTGTTGTTGAAGATCATTGTCAAGTATGTATAATGAACATATTTTGAGGTTATGTGGGTTATTTTAGATAGAACAAACTAATCTTTTTTCATTTTTTGAAGACAAACAAAGAGAACATTGGATTGAGTTCAAAATCAGAGCTACACGGAGAGGTTGATCTTGGTACAGAGGAGCAAATTACGACACCTCCTGATGAACAAAGGGATGAACCAGTTTGTCTTGATTCACAAAATACAATCCCTGATGAGCTGCTTTCTAGTCTGAATGTCTACAGTAGTAAAAGCATCATTATTCATCCCTATGCTAATCGTGAACTTCAAACTCCCATTCAAAAGTTGAGGATTAGGCGACCATCCAAATTCAAGGAGTCACCATACATGAGTAAGTTTGGTTCAGCAGCCAGTAAGTACATTACGTTATATATATATTTTTCAATGTAATATGTTATGCAAATACGTTTTTACTAATTACATTTTTGTATTCTTATAGAGAGCTCAGCAGGGCACATACGTATATTCTCCTAGAAACATCCATTTGTTTCTCACCCGATTGATGGGATAGTGGATACGAAGATTGTTAAGAAGTTCATGGATTGGATTTTTGTCGACCTTCTAAAAGGTCATGCTAAAAGGTATTTCTTTTGAACTGTTTCATCTTATTTTTTTTTTATTTCCATTATGTTTTCATGATTTAACATGTACTGATAAAAAAAATAGGAATGAAAATGTGGATCATTACAAAAATGGCAAATCAGCCATTCCGATGATGCATTTTGAAGTTGAGATTGTTGAAGATAAAAACTGGTTCTACACTATAAGGTTCCCTGATCAATCACGGACAGATTCGATTAGTAGATTATTTTGACAATTTCTCCTTTACAGTTGTAACACTACTTAAAATACATATTATGTTACCTGCAAATACATATGCAGGTACACATATGTATTTTATATTATTTTTATTATTTTACAAATACTGCGTTAAAAATACATATATAACTTATTAATAAACATATCAATTTATATTAAATCACATACTGTTGAATATTCATTTTTCTTGCATTGTCTGTATATAAGTGTAGTTTACAAGTGAAATTATACATACGCAAATCTTAGATATTAAAATATAAAATGCATATGTATTTTATATTACATACACATGCTATTTTAGTATACAAATTATTTGAATGTTCTAAGATTTGTGATGTTAATTACTGCAACAAATTGATGTTTGCTTCTATTACTTGAGGAAGAAGTCAAAGTATGACCCCAAAAGGTCTTACAAATACAGCACAATAGATTGAAACTTTATGAACATAATTAGGTCTGTTTATGATGTTTATTCTATGGATGATCCAAACCTTACGACGAGAGGACAGGAGGCCCATTTTAATGAATACATCAATGGGTTCCATATGCATGCTGCTGTGCTATGGCGTACAGTGGAAGATATATTCCAGTCAATATAAAGGAAAAATATCATTTTGTGCTCACAGTTTTATCGTTCTCAGAGAGGTGCATATTCTTATATGATTCATATAAATGATCTGGTCATTATCCGGCTGTTCTTACTGAGATAGGAAATTAGCTGAGATTATTCCTTTGTGTCTTCAAGCTTGTGATTTCTACGATAAGAGAGGAATTGATCTTCAAAACCATCCAAGATACAACGACAAAGACTCTTCAGATCTGTTTGATATGTCATTTGAAGATAATTTGCCTCAATAACCGAGTGAAAACTTGTAAGTATTTTAATATACATATACCAAAATTGTAAGTTTCTACAAAATATATTTTACTTATTAATCATTTTTTTTATTTTGTAGGGATTGTGGTCTATATATTGTTACATATGCAGAGTGCCTTTCTTATGGTCATAAAGTTCTTTTGATTAAGATCAACCCCAATGCACTCCGTACAAGATATACTGCACTATTGTGGGACTATGACATCCGAAAATAAGAAGCAAATGCTCATAGTGACTTTAAAGCACCCTTGAGGCCTGCCAGGCAAAGTAGAATAACTAGTGTCACTGAAGTTTTTGATGTATAATGGTTGATGGATTTATTACTTTGGATAGTTGTGAAAATGGTGTAAGGATGTAGGTTCTAATTGTACAAACTAATTTTAAGTTTTGAAGTGGTTCTAATTGTAGGTTATAATAGTACTTATTTTGAACTGAATGAAATGAATTCAGTTTAATCGTTTGATTTGAATATGCTTTCAATCACTTTGTAATATATATTTTATTTTATTGTTCAGTTGTATTTTGTGGCAGTGAGAATTAACTCCAAAATACGTATGCAATTTTGACATTTTTGCATAAAAAATACATATGAAGTTACAATAATATATATATATATATATATATATATATATATATATATTATTCTGTGTTCATTTACTTTCAAAATACATTTGGTGTAAATAAAACTTTCAAATTTTGATTTGAATTAAAGATCAATTTGAGTATTTTATGCAGTTTTATTTTTTTACTGTGAGATTTAGTTAAAAAATACATATGTAGTGCTCACATATTGATTAAAAATACATATTCAGTATACATCAAATATATTTAACCTAAAAATACATATGCAGTATTAAGATTAAGCATTTCAAAAATACATATGGAGCATAGCTAATACGTATTTTAATATGTGTTCATTTATTATAAAAATAAATTTGAGCTAAATCAATCTTTCAAAATACATTTGGTGTAAAACAAACTTTCAAATATTGATTTGAATTAAAGATTTATTTGAGTATTTTATGTTGTTTTTTTTTCTACTTTGAGATTTAGTAAAAAAATACATATGCAGTATACATCAAATGTATTTAGTCAAAAATACATATGCACTGTGTTAAGATTAAGCATTACAAAAAATACATATGGAGCATAGCTAATATGTATTTTAATCTGTGTTCATTCACTATAAAAATAAATTTGAGGTAAATCAATCTTTCAAAAATTGAATTGAATTAAAGATTCATTTTAGTCTTTTTTATGTATTTTTCATTTTTTCTGTGAAATTTTGGTTAAAAATACATATGCAGTTATCATATTTTGATATAAAAAAACATATGCTATATATCATATGTATTTAGCTTATAAATACAGATACAGTGTTAAGATTTTGGAATTCAAACATACATATGCAGAATATATCATATGTATTTAATTCTTTGTTCATTTACGACCTAAATAAATGTTAGGTTAATCAAAGTTACTAAATTTTCTCTAAAATACATATAACATGTTAAAAATACATATGAACTATAGTTTCAAAATACATATGCAGAGGTCAGATTTTGCAAAAAATACATATGCAGTATTCACATCTAATTGTGTTCAGTTACCAAATGATGCATAACTGTATTAACCCAAAAAAAATTAGTTCATTATTATAAAAAATCCAAAAGAAAGTTGTAAGAAATTATACGGAAGAACAAATGTATCATTTGCGATATTTCCTACAAGAACGCCTATTGTGACTCTTAACCCCATAACCACTGCATGAGTTAACGTTCTTCTTTCCAAATATATCCCAGCTCAATTTTCCATGATCCTTCTTTGTAGGTCTTCCCGGAGGTCGTTTGAACTTCGGAAGTAGTACTATTTCACCAAGTATGCTAACTGAAATATCCAGTCATCTTTGGGTGGTAAAGAATAGATTGAAACATCATATGTCTTCAACACAGTTTTTGGCTTATACAAATCATAATAATATGGCCCCTTCTGAAAATTCTTGCTGTCCAACACCGCACAAGCATGTGCACATGGTATCTCATCTAGTTGAAATGCATTACATGAGCACGTTCTTTCCTTGAGGCAAACGATGAAGTGCTTTTGTTTGTCGTGTACTGTGTACACATATTCTGTGGCTGGTACAACCTGATATAAAACAAAGAAATATGTAAATGAAGTGCTCCAAAAGATACAAACCATATTCTCTGATATGTTGTAACCACAACAACATATGTCTTTTTTCTACACAAGTATACATTACCATATGTATTTAATACAAACAAATTACAAAAATATTTTTATTTGTTAATGCAGATGTTTTTTTGCTATTTTTATAGACATTAATGCATATGCAGTGTTCAGATTTTGCAATAAAAATTCATATGCAGAATACATCATTTTTATTGAGCTTCTAAATACATATGCAGTGTTAACATTTTTCAATACAAAAAATACATATGCAGAATACAAAATATATTTTTTAATGTTCTTTTTGCTTATGCTGTATACATTTTCATTAATTTAGAACTGAATGGTAGTAATTATTTTACTTATGTTTTCATAAGTATAAATTTCATAAATCTAAAAGATCATACCATCATACGAGTACACAAAGCCTCGTTCTCTTTGAGTATGTCATTAAATTTTCCAATGAGTGTGGTGAATGTATATGAAGTCTCCTGCCTATTTTTGCAATTTCATTTTACAAACAACAATCAAACTTCCTCAAGAAAATCATAAATTGGCAGTTCTATAACTGATACAAGTACTCCATTTATTGACTCCGCAATGTTTGAAGTCAAAGGTCATTCTTGGTGAACTGTTGCATAGAACCTAGCCCACTCTTCGTAACCAGCCAATTCCAAATATTTCTTCACCCTAATATCAACTGTCTCAACCTTTTCCATTAACATGTGGAATTCTGACTTTGAATATGAGTTGGCCATTGTATAAAAAATCTCCGATAATACATCATCGGACTTTCTGTAAAGTTTTTTCACATTCCTCCATAGGTGCCACATACATGCATAATATGGAACATCTTTGTACACGATTTCGATTAGATACAACACACATGTTTTGTCTTTCCCCGCACACTTTATTTAGATTCTCAAAGAACCAAGTCCAGGATCCATCATTTTCAAAATCAAGCACACCATATGCCAAAGGGAATATATGACCTGTATTTATAAATACATTTTGGACATTCTGATATACATACATATAGAAACTGCATATGTAGTTATTAAAAATACAGATCCAAAAAGCTGTATATTTTACCAAATACATGTTATAGATTACGTATACTAACATGTAAATCTACATCACAAACATACATTATCACTTATACATTTTTTCATCCATGAAACTTGGGAGATATAAGTATTTTTATACAGATATGTATATATCAGAAAGAAATTTGTATTACCAAGTTATATGCAAAAATACATATAAACATATGACCAGGTGTACAATGTAAATATAAAAAAAATGATACTAACCTGCTCCATCCATCGTACATGTAGTTACAAATGTTCCAGTATACATTCCTCTCAAATGACTACCATTAACAACTACGACAGGTCTACAATGATCGAATCCTTTAACGAATGCACGAAGAGCTATAAATTCACACAAGAACTCATTCTCATCCTTCTTCTTCGTTTTTATATGTGACTCAGGATAGGTATTGTTCAACATATATAAGTAGAATGGTAATTTCCCGTAAGATGCTGATGGCTTACCCCTCAACTCTTCTAACGCTCTTTCCTTGGCCCTCCAATATAAATTTTATGTCAAATCCATACCAAAATCTTACTTCATGTCATTTTTTTTATTTCAATCGCACTGTATTTTCGTTTGTGGTTTCTCAATTTTTGTTTAACAATACCACCTATCAATATAATAGTAGCATGTGCCTTTGGATAGACCTTGTCCTTCACCGGGCAAGTATGTTGAGCTATGAATTCTCTTATTCTAAACATACCAGATTCTCCCATACCAGAAGCACGACATAAAAAATCATAGTTCCCTGATTTGCAAACCAATGTATAAATGCATCCAAGATATTTTAATACTATCAAAATACATATTCAAACTCATTTTAAACATGAACAAAATAATATAGAATGTACGTACCTTTTCTTACTTGACTTGTCACTTCGCATTTGAAATTTCTCCCTAATTGTATAATCCTTCATGACTGACTTTAAAATTTTTTTCGTCAAGTAAACCTGGTCTTCCTCAATATGTTTGTGATATGGGTCTGATATAATCACCTGAACCGTATCCATCTCAAATATATCTAAGTCTGTTGTATTTTCAGAAACAATCAAAGCTCCTTCGTTAGATGTATTTATCACTATTTGCATATTATTAACGACGTCTCATCTTTCAACAACGCATAAAGATGAACTTGCAAAGCTGCTCCCTACAACTTTATCCAAAATGCTTACATACAAAGGAAGACAATTCATGTCCTGTATCTCTTTTTCTACAAAATAAATACCTTCAAACTCATATCATTATGTATTTGTATTTGCCTGTATTACCAGTGATTTGATATTCCACTAGAATACGTTTGCTGGTTAAGTCCATATTTAAGTGAGATGCCAAAACATTATGCAGCTCAATGAATGATGCTTTTGTGCTCAACAGTATAGCATCAGTGACGTACTCTTCATAATTTTTTTTTTCATACGTCCACCTTCCTGAGTGCTTCACGAGAACTGGTATGCTTTCCATTTCTAACTGATTTAACCAAAAATTCCCCAATAATCATATTTAGTAAGAATTCAAATGTTACAACATACACTTTTCCAAAGAAAAATTAAAACACAATTTTTCAGTTATAAAATTGTAGTAAGTTAAACAGCCAACAACTACAGTAAAAAATATATTTATACAACATTTGTTAAACTTAAAATACAAATACAACAAAGATTTAAAAAAAAAATCATTAGCTGGAAAAGACTAAATTCTATCAGTTTTTTGTTCTATCAGTTCATATCAGCCAACAACACTAATAAAAAATATATTTACAAAATATTTGATACACTAAACTTAGAATCAACGGTCAATTACTTTAGGCTAAATACAATGAAAAAGTTTCTTTCAACGTTAAATACGAACAAACACAGAACTTCCAAATTCGACCACAACTAAAACATATATAAAACATCTTTGCATATTCACAAATATACTCTTAAATTTCGACAAGTAAAAACTACAAAAAAATAGAATTTGATCAGCTTGAAAAACTGAATTCGATTAGTTTTCGTCCTAGCAGTTCAATTAATATTGCATAAATTTTAAATTGCAATTTTTTTAGAAAATATTCATATACAATTTTACGACAAAGTGAATAGTTTTAACAAAGCAACACAATTAGATCAATAGAAAAAATGATCAAAGTAAAAAACACGTTCCTAAAAATAAGTATAATCACAAAAAAAATTCGATTGAATACCTTCAACAATACTTAAGCACGAATTTTCAACAGATAGTTGAATTTCAATTTTTTTTCTAGAAGAAGGTAGTTTTGATCGTTGAATCAGAAGAAATTTATTGTTGAAACTAATCTAGAACAGAAAAAACTACACTTGATTCGAATTGTTCAATTTGAGCAAAATTGAAGATTCAACTTAATTTGAATTGATTTTTTTTTGAATGAACATGTTTCTGAAACTATTTTTTGAATTTGAATAGGGTTGTTTGCAAATAATGAAAAATGTGTGATTAATGAGGTTTTAATGAGATTGTGATCTTAACAGTTAATTAAAGGTAATATTTTCAGATTTAAATCAGTTAATTATGGGGCAGTAAAACCGTTCTATTTGTATTTTTATAGCAACAGTTTAGAAAAATATAAAATATAACTTGCTATATTATATAATTATGAATGTGTCTCTATGAATCTCATAATTAAGGTGCTAAGTATGCTATACCTGAATTTTGCCCTATTCTAAATATGTAGCTATTTAATTCAAAAAGATCAGTGAACATTTGTAATAAAAGAAGTTATCATGAAGATAACACTTACCACTTATGATGTTCTCGGAAACAACAAAAAAATTATCTATCACCGTTTTTTGATGAAGAATGAGCAATTTGTGTTGATAACGTGTTAAAATTAATCTAAAAGAGTAGTAATATGAAAGAAGAAGCAGACAAAATAATAAGACAAGATAAGAAAAAAACTTTTCATTCTTTCAAATATCAAGTGTACAAGTATTTAAGTGTCTACAATATAAATCCTTATACCTCTATTTATAGTGTTACATAGAGATAAATAAAAGATTGTTATAAATATAACTTAAGGAGTAAGATCATGGAGGAGGTTGAAGACATAGTATTTGAGATTTGAGATCACGGAGGAGGTGAAACATAATTGTGAATAATGATGGAGAGAAGGAAGTATTACATTAAGTGGACATCCAAATAAATGATACATTTTTTAACATATCATCCCTTATTTATAAGTGAACAAGTGTAATACCCTGAAGTTTCCTAACTAATTTTGTCTCAAGAATGTCAAGTATTAACTTCTAAATTGAATGACGTTTATTCCATGAGGATTTTTCAAGAGTTTCACTTTTTGTCATGTGGAAAATTCAATAAACTTTCCATCGATATAAAATTTGCCTAAATCCGATAACTGGGTAAGAAGTTATGACTATTTCAAGTCCCTATTATAAAACAGTGCCATATTGGTCAGTGGCGCGCTGCACTACAAGATAAAAGGGCAATTGTCCTTTTTCCAGTGTCCCAACGTGATTTCTCTACATCATGCCAAACTTTCAGATCGCAAATGAAGTGGCAATGCGATGACTCCGCATCGCGCCATTTTCCTATTTCCCAATTGTCAAATTCCAGTGATACGAAGCGATAGCGCCAGGGGTCCAGGTTGGGAAATTTTTACCAATTTAAAATACACGTCCAAGGTTAAAAGAGTCAATTTCCCACCCCTATTTTATCCCTTTAACACGAGATTCAGCTATTTGGAACCCAAAATATACTAGTTTCTCTCAATTTTCTCTTAATAACAAGCTGGGTTTCAATTGGGGATTCAATTTCACTAAAGTCACTCTATCAATCTTTGTTAAATCAAGGACTAAGGTATGCCATGTGTTGATTCATGGGTCTCTTTCACCCATGAAGCTCAAGAATCTCTTTTCAAAATCAAAGATTTGTATATTTACGAATGTTCATGATTTGATTGAATTGAAAAGTGATGTTCATGTTGTTGCTTGGTTTCATTCCATGTTATAGACTATTAATTACAAGAATTGACTCTAGTATGTGAGAAATTACACGGTATTCATCATAAACCCTTCAATTCACAAGTTGACTGATGTATCCTTGATTATTAGATGTGTTGATGATTGTATAACCATAGCATGCTCCCCCCCATGTTTGGTTAAATGCCTATGTGAAGGAAAAGTGCCATACTATTATGACAATATGAATTCTCCATTCATGAACAAGTTATGTATGTCAAGTGTTTGATGAAATGTCTTAGCCAATGGATTATGTATTATTGATGTTGGTCTTATACTCAAGAAAGTTATGCTTTATCAGTTTCCTTCTATTGAGTCCTGGGGGTACTTGTACCTGAAAATATAGTTGTGTCCTTAGAGTCCGTGTCATATTTTCATGATATCCTCAGTCAAGCCATGATCTATAGAACTCAGTCAGTCATGTGACTCAGGAAAGTTCAGTAATACAGTAATCTCAGTACTATTTTGTTAGTTAATGGAACTAGTTAATTCAGTCCAGTTCAGTTCAGTAATCCATGATCAGTGTCTATTTAGATAGCAGTAGAAATTAGCACCGAGTGAATCCAAGGATAGGAACACACACTGTTAGATGAGGGTGTGATTCTTAGAAGTCATTCTTGCATTCCAGAACTATGTAACTAGCATAGGTTGAGACATCAACATTGTCAGATGAGGGTTGATGAGGTGGATAAGCACTGTTAGATTTGGGCCCTACCATTCTCTTTTGAGGACACTGTTAGATGAGGGTCACTCACAGCTTGTCCTTACCAGTGGTGCGGTATTGACACCCTTTCAATTGAGGTTATAGATTAGACCCCAACTCAGCCATAATGCATATTAGGGGCATGCCGGTTAGATAACTACTCCCACAGTTTCAGTTATAGAATCAGGACCATCAGATACAGTCATTCAGTCTCAGTAAGAGAACTTAGAGTTCTATAGAATTTAGGACTGTCAGATACAGTCAACTCAGAACAGTATAAAACTCAACTAGTTCCATCAGATTTAGGACTATCATATACAGTCACTCATGTCATCAGCTATATCAGTCATCAAAATTTAGTTATCAGCCATGTTAGTTATCAGTAAATTCATGTTATCACGATCTCAGATATAGTTATGACATATTCATGCGTGTATTATCACATTTATACTAGTTAGTTAGCCAGTATTGTTCATACATACGAACCCCATGCATTCAGTCTAACTTCTATGCATACCAGTACATTCAAAGTACTGACGCATTTGCGATATGGTATTTTATACCATAGGTTTAGAAGCATGAGCACCAAAGCATAAGTAACATTCTAGTCTCAGTAGTTAGAGTTAGCAGTGAGTCCTCATCCTTTGAGGACATGGAAATTTTGTTATTATCTCATTAAATTAATTTATTTCAGTAGTTGGGGTTAGTTGGGGACATATCCCATCCACTCCTTATTCAGACAGTTTAGTTAGTTAGAGGTTTTTCAGTCTATCACGTTCAGACAGTTATTTCAGTGTTTTGGGTATTTCATACCCCCATCCATATGTTATGATTTATCAATTATGTTACAATTTTGAACCTTATGGCCTTTCAGTTTATGTTTTCGTATTTATATAGTATATCATGCAGTATATAGGTACAAATATCAATCATGGATTAGCTTTTGGTCCTTCAAGGTCATGAGCACCGTGTAGCATTTCGGTAACCAGGATTTGGGGCGTTACAAACTAGGTATTAGAGCCTATGATTAAATAGTGTCATAGGAAGTCTGAAAACCGCATCTAGTAGAGTCTTATGCATACATGTGTTGCGCGCCACATTTATGTACAGGAGGCTGTAAGATGTTTTAGGAATAATTTTTCCTTCTTTCAGCATTCATGTCATGCCAGTGAGCATAATCTCAAGTCAATCTCTCAGTCTGGTCCATTTCTCCCTTTTTTTTTTTACAGAACATGCCTCCTAAAAGAAGAAACGGAAATTAGTCAGCCCCTCTACCCGAAGAACCTTTGGGAAAACATGTTTTTTATACAAAGTTCAAAGCTGCATTCACTACTTTTGCTCAGTTAGTTGCTGCTTAGAATGAATGACCAACAATCATTTCGGCCAACCCAGTGGCCAATTTAGCTGTAGACAGGATTCGGGAGTTCACCCGAATGAATCCTCCATCATTTCTCAGGTCTAAGTCAGATGAGGACACTCAGGAATTCATCGATCAGGTTCAGAAGGTTATAGACATCATGGGGGTTACTCCTGTCGAGAGTGTTGAGCTAGCTGTATACCAGTTGTAGGATGTTGTCCACACTTGGTTTAAATAGTGGAAGTCAGAAAGTCCAGATGATGTAGGGCCTATTTAGTGGGAGGAGTTTGTTACTGCATTCTTAGATAGATATTTTCCCTAAGATCTGAAAGAGGCTAAGGTGTTAGAATTCATCAACCTCAGGTAGGGAAACATGACGGTGAAAAAGTATTCTCTTAAGTTTACTCAATTATCCAGATATGCTCCTCATGTGGTTGCAGATAGCAAGGCCAAGATGAGTAAGATTGTTTCTGGGGTGAACGATAGTGTGGTCAATGAGTGTAAGTCTACGATGTTGAATTGTGACATGACTTTGGCCAGGCTTATGAATCATTCTCAGCAGATAGAAGATCAAAAGGTTAAGATGAGGGAGAAACTGAATAAGAGAGCACAGAAAGGTAGTTTTATCTTTGCTCAGCCTAAATTAGAAGGAGCAAACCGCTCTCAATTCCGTCCTAAGTCATTAGTTCCAACTTCTTCTTCAGTCAGTGCACCAACTACTAAGTTCAGGGATGGAAATAGAGATAGGGCGCCAAGCTCTAAGTCTCAGGGAAGTGTCAGAAATTCCCAAACTAACCCCCTTTGTCAGACTTATGGTAAGAACCACAAGGGTGCTTGCAGAGCTGGTAGCGATGTTTGTTTCGGATGTGGAAAGCCAGGCCATAGAGTCAGAGATTGTCCCCAGTCGGGTTATCAGGGTCAGTAGAACTATTCCTCATCTCACTCCGATCGCCCAAATTAGTAGGGTACCACTTCCAGTTCTACTAGTGGGCAACACCCAAACAGATTATATGCTCTTCAGTCCCGGTAAGATCAGGAAACTTCTCCTAATGTGGTTACTGGTATGTTATAGATCTATCATGTGTATGTTTATGCTTTGCTATATCCAGGAGCTTCCTTGTCTTTTGTCACTCCCTATATAGCATTTGATTTCAGAATCAGTCCTAAAATTCTAGCAAAGCCCTTTTCAGTCTCTACCCCAGTGGGTAAAACCATCATAGCCCGGTGGGTATATCGAAACTGCCCAGTTATGATATTTTAGAAAGTCACTTTAGCAGATTTAGTCGAATTAGATATGACTGATTTTGATGTCATTCTCGACATGGATTGACTTCATTCCTGCTATGCCACAGTCGACTGCAGAAACAAAATAGTCCAGTTTCAGTTTCTGTATTTTCTTTTGTGTCATATGCCATCCGCATTGTATATTCCCATTATGTCTCCATCTACCTCATTAATTCCTGAAATCATGCTAATTACATCGGTTAGCTCAGTTTCCGAATGAACTCGTCCTAAAGTAGAGGGGTGCTCAATAGTCAATATACAGTCTGATTTAAGGTGAATTTTGTGAGTGCAGATTCTTAGTGAAATACCCATAATATCCAAAATAGTTCATCCTATAGCTCGTATGAACTTTTGCAATACAGACAATAATGCCTCTACCTCAGTCTCCTTCAAATCCATAGCAATAATTACTATCAATAAGTTGTTGGACCCCAGGAAAGGAAAGCACAAATGGGATGGGAGGGCCTTCAACTCCAATACTGCTAGCTATTCAATTAATGGACGAGCGGCAGGAGTGGTTCCATTTTTTAGATCCAAATCAAGCTTTTTTAGAGCGTAAGTATATGAAACTCTCCTATACAAAGCAACAACCATCTCGTCGTACTCCTCAATTCCATCACTATCAAAATTCATAATCACTGCTGCTAATACTTCAACACCCAACTTCTCTTTACTTGGAACAATCTCTAATCAACTTCATTGTCAATGGTGTCTATCACAGACATGATTCTCATTTTATTTGGTTGCCGTATCGAATGGTATACATTGAAGATTACCTGTTCATTGTTGAGTCTAAATCTCATCTGTCCCAAATCCATATAAACCAATGCCTAACCCATAGCTAGAAAGGGTCTGCCTAAGATAATAGGGAATTGGAAGTCCACCTCAAAATCAAGTATCATGAAATATACTAGAAAGATGAAAGATGCCACCTTTACCAACAATCACATAAAATACCAACTAGATTTTTTAAGGTTCGGTTAGCCATTAACAATCTTATCGATGTTGGTTTAAGTGCTCCTAACCCCAATTGCTTAAATACAACCAGTGGTATGAGATTAGTATTTACTTCTAGACTAAATAAAGCCCAAGAGAAATTGAAAGACCCAATAGTGCATGGAATGGTGAAGGCTACAACGTCTTTCTTCTTCTCTACTAATGATCTAGAGGCAAAAATACTACAGTGATGAACATTGTCAGCAGGCTCATAGCTCATAGTCTGCTTTCTAGTGATCAAATCTTTCATAAATTTCGCATAGCTTGGCATTTGCTCTAATGCCTCAAATAATGGAATATTTACAGATAGGTTTTTCAACATAGATAGAAACTTTTGATATTTACTGTCTTCCTGCTTCTTTTTTAATCTCTGAGTATAAGGTAGTTGAGGTCTTGGGATGGTTTTCAGAACAGATTCCTTAACCCTACCCTTGCCTTTATCTTTCATACTACTATCCTTAATATCTAACAATTTCTTTGTGTCTATTTCAGGCGTTCCCTCAATAGAAACAGGATCAACATCATTCTTTGACTCATTCACGGTGGGCTTGGGTGGATCCATGGTGATTTTACCACTTCGAGTAGTATTGGCATGTTAATGACTATCATTTTTTTAGGTTTTGTATTGTATTACTAGGAATGTGACTCAACCTTCTGATTCAGCCCTGATAGATCTACCTTAATCTCCTTAAGACAACTTTCTTGACTTTCTTAGCCTTTTACAAATTTTGACAACATTACTTCCATTCTAGACTCAGTATGTCGTCTATTTGATGGAACATATCTATCTCTCTTCTCATTGTAGTCATCCTTACTCTTCCAATCGCCATCTCATTCTCTGCTCCTTTCTTGGTACCTATCACCATAATAGTTTTGACCTTGGTTTCTTTTCCCATTGGCTAAAAAACTTACCACTTTGCAATCCAAATACTTTACTTCATCATCTGCATCAGACTCATAAGCTTTGAAAGTATATCACTATGCCCCCACTGGATTCACTTTTTTACCATTATTACAGTAAATTATTTTGAAAGCATCCCAATATTTGTTTCGAGATGTGCACCTTCTTGTGCTACCATATCATCATTAGCTCTATAGTCACTTTTAGCTCCAATAGCATATGTACCAGCCCTCTATCAGCCTCTCGAGTATGCCATCCTCAATTTGTGAAAGAAATCTCATTTAACATCTCTTGGGCCATCTCACAATGTAGACGTGTAAGTGCATCTCCAGATATTGTGTATGCCATTGTCCAAGAGCTAACATTCAAGGATTTATAAAATATTTCCAACAGGTTAGATCTTGGAATCCTGTGATGGGGTACCATGCTCAACTTTTTTTATATAAAAACCATGCTTCATACATAAACTCTATAGGTTACTGCCGAAAATTATAGATCTCATCTTTTAACTACAACATTCTGGATGAAGGGAAAAATTGTTTCAAAAACTATCTGTGCAACTCATGTCAAGTCGTGATTGATCCTCTAGGAATTTCTCCCAGCCATAATGATGCTTTACCTGTTAGTGAAAAAGGGAATAACTATAACCTCAGTGCTTTTTGATCCACCTTAGAGATAGTATATGAAGTGCATATCCCAGTAAAATTTGCTAGATTCATGTTTACATCATCTATTACTACCACCAAGAATACACCTTTTAGATTCAGCAGCTGGATCATTGCACTAGTAATATTAAACTTGACATTAGGGATAAAGCAGGTGGAACAATGGCTCCAGTCTCATCAGGCTTTATAACCCATGTATTCATCTTTGTCATAAAGTATTAGATACTAATAGGATGGGACTACTCTAGATCTACCACCATGCCCTCTATCACAATTTTCATCATTGGTCTTGGCAAAGCAAGATGCATCTTTTGAGCCAATTGGTTATCCTAGGCTACTCTTCTCTCTTCATCTGTCTCTGCTATTGCTCTATCTATCTAATGGCAACATTCTATGGATCATCAGGAGGAGAAAGAGGTATATTTTTAGGATCTCAGACCCCAAACCATTATGAACTTGCTTTGACATCATTCATGGTGTTTGTAAAATTCTTTGTGGTTTAGGATCGATAGGGAGTAAGGGATTGCCTTGAGTCCTAGTGCTAGGCATACACCAGTACATACCCAACTAAAAACAAAAAATAAAAACTCTTAAACTTTACCAACTTCAATAAAAAATTTACACCGTAACGATGCCAAAATTTAATGTCATCCAAAACTAACCTCCAAAGAAGTATGCTGCGGTTGATGCCAAATATAGTAGCCTAAAATAGGTGGGTTCAAATGCATAGGGAATACATTGAACAGTATCTAAAACTTAACAAAATCCACGAGTAGTGCAGAAAAGTAAATGGGGGAAATTTGAAGTCAACAATAACCAGTAGCCAAACTTGAATGCTTGAGTTTATAAACAATAGAAGATGAACACTAGGACTGTGTTCCCCCTGGCTTTACAACTATGTAAGATTCTTGTGTTCAATCCACCTAACCTCCTACTCTGCATGCAAAGTTGACAAGCTATGTACTATCAACTATCTTGTGAATGCATTGATAGATTTCACCCTTTACCTAGTGAGTTTCAGGGTGTCACCTTGTTGTCCCTTGTCTATAACCTTAGTACATCTCTCACTTTTTGAGTCTCAAGTTGATTAGACAAGGCTTGATAGCCCCGAATCACTGTTGTAACCTCTTTTTCCCAATCTTAAACTCCCCTGTAAGGATATTCTCGAATATAGACAATTCCCAAGCTTCTGTAGTAGCTTGGGTCTAATTAATATGAAGAAGGTTGTGATACACACAACTACAGTAGAATAGATAAATTTCCCATTTCCCTTACATAACTAATTCGCCAGGGTTCCCAGAACCTTGGTTAAGGAGTTTAGCTGCTCATGTTCATGCAACAATCTATGATAATCAATGAAGAACACATATAATTAATTGCACAATGATGAAAGAGAAAAATCCAAAATCTCCAATTGAATGCGAAATATAAACTTCAAGAACAAAATTTCAATGATCAAAGTATGCTAAAAATATCAAAATTAATGTAAAAGTGCGCAACCTAATAAACGAATAACCATAAGGTATTTATAGAATCTAAAAATAATAAAGAAATCCTAATAAAAATGAAATAGGAAAAGTAAGTCAGAAATCATTACGACTCGTAACGTCTCCTTATGGGTCGTATGCTGCTAGTTGTGGGCATTCTAGTGAACTTTCATCTCCAGGGCTTCAAGCTTCTGTTGTCATTGAAATTTATCACCATGAGTCATAGTCAGTCCTTATGACTCGTGGTCTTCACTCGTTATCACTTGAGCCTAAAAGTTTAGGACCTTGTACACTAGTCTCATTACAATTGCTCACTACGAGTCGTAGTCAGGCCTTATAACTCGTAGTCTTTTATAACTTCACTTCAAGACTTTGGTTATGTTCACTATTCTATTAATGACTATTCTCAATGACTAATAGCCACTTCTTACAAGTCGTAGTCAATATTTACTTGGTTTCTCAGCTTTTCTTTTGCTTCTGGTATCTTGAAGAGTTTGGATACGAGTCGTAAAGTGAATTGATGACTCGTGCCTTGACAGTTACTTTGCCTTTTTATACCATTTCTTTTTTCTTTTTAGTCAAACTCCACTGTCAATTTATTTTACCTACAACAATACACAGAACCACATCATATCCAATAATATAACCTAAGTCCAAGCATGAATTCCTTATTTTAAGCATTAAATGTTCCACTAAATCCCGACACATCAATTACCCACCAAGCCTATGAAACTCCAAATCACAGTAGGAGAAGTAGGTTTATCCCAATCATGAATCCTCACTATCTTCGGAAGATCAACAATAATACCATGCTTGATCACTACATGACCCTTGAAAGAGGTTGGATCCATCCAAAACTCACATTTGGAAAACTTGCCATACAACTTCTCATCACGCCCTCTAAATGCTTTACTTGATCATCCTCATTCTTGGGATAAACCAAGATGTCATCTATAAATACAATCACAAAAGAGTCGAGATACGATTAAAATACCCAAGTAATGAACTCCATAAATACTGCAGGGGCATTTCTCTACCTAAAAGACATGACCAAGAACTCATAATGAAAATATCGAGTCCAAAAATCCATCTTCGAAACATTCAAAGATCTAATCTTTAACTGGTTCTACCCAGATTTCAAATCAATCTTGGAAAATACTGAAACACCCGAAGTTAGTAAAGAAAAAACATCAATGCGAGGAAGAGGATACTTTTTCTTAATCTTTACCTTGTTTAACTGCCTATAATCGATACACATACACATAGAATCATTTTTTTTCTTCACAAACAAAATAGGAGAAGATACACTATGTCTAGTGAATCCTTTACTCAACAAACATTGCAACTGCTTCAACTCCTCCAATTTAGCTGGATCTATGATATATTAAGGAATGGAGATGGCCTTGGTGCCCGACTCTACATCAATAGCATTCACGATTGGAGTCATAAAGGCAAACCCATGAGAAATACAACCAAGAACTTATGAGACCTAAATAAAGTCCATAAAAGGCAATAAGGTAACATTAGTATAAAAAACTTGAGTCAAATTAGAAAAAAACCATCTCTCTACCATGTGACGAGCACGTAGAAAAGATATAACACCCTTCGGGACAAAATTAGGCGTACCCTTCCAAGTTAAACTTTGTGCACCCGGCGTAGATAAGGTCATGGTCTTGGTATAGCAATCAAAAATAGCATGATAAGGATCTAACCAATTCATAACCAAAATAACATCAAAATTAACAATATCTAATATAATTAAGTTTAATCTAAGTTTAGATTAGTACACCTGATCCACTACTAAAGAATCTCCTATGGGGGTAGAAATGTGAAGACGCATATAAAGGGGCTTACATTCAATATAAAATCCAAAAGTAAAATATGTAGACATATAGGAGAATGAAGATCTAGGTTCAAATAACACGGAAGCAAATCTGTAGCAAACTGGGACAATACCTGTAATAACTGCATCAAAATCCTCTGCCTCAGGTCTCCTAAGTATAGCATAACACTAACCACATCCACTATCGAATTGAGTAACCCCGTGGCTACCTTCAGGAGCTTCCCTAACTCTATCTTTAGAACCACTTGCACTACCCTTATCACTATGTGAACCATCTCTTACAACAAATTTTAGAGTAAGGGAAAACTGAAGCTGAGAACTCTGGTAAGTGGGTCTATACAAACATCAAGGGCTATTGGTACGCCCAAATTACAACTCTTTTATAAGAGTGTAACCGGTTGTTGTCAAATATAACCCAACTAGATTGGGGTCGAATCCCACAGGGAATATGGTGCTATATAAGTTGTATGCAGATTAGTTGACTTTTAATCATTCATTTCCGTAAGACCAAAATGGGGGGGGGGGTGAATTTGATTTAGTTCACAAATTAATGATTTCAGTTTAACAAGATGAGAGATGTGTAGTATTTGAATCTAGAGAAATAGCAAGCTAGGGTGATGTTCACCTTGTAGTTATCAATACTTTCTAATTATGGGCTTTACGAGTTCATACATGCACCGTGCTTACAGAGAAAACTATTGCATTTAATAACATAATCCTAGTGTTTCTCAACCATCAAGGACTAATTCACTTCAGTTCTCTCGAATCAAAAGTGTTCACAAAAACAATATGAAATCTCCAAGTAGTTAATCCTGTTAAGGCATTAATATATGAAATAGGGGTTGGAAATCCTATTTTCTTATCACTACTCTCTTTTCAGAACATCAACCTTTCTATCGAACAAGTTGTGTTTTAAGGCATATCCTCTATGTTTGCAACCACGAGAATTCAAGATAAGCGAAGAGAGTATGATGTAAACAAATAAATGCATAATAAATACAAAAATCCAAAGTAATAGATTGTATACTACAAGACTTCCATAACCCTAACTAATAAACTTAGCTACTCATGAGAAAAATAGAAATCACAATAGAAAATTTCATCATACCAAAAAGTGAATCCAATTTTTGGTGGAGAAGAAGAAGTTGAGTTTCTCCCTTAGTCCTAGACCGCCACTTCAGTGCAAAAATAATACAGAATAATGAATAATGCATGACTTTTCAGAATCAAATAGTTTTAATAACTTTTCCCTCATAATTTCCTTCTAAGTCCCCAGACTAACTTTAAATGACAAATTAGTCTTGGACATAGTTTTTAGGCACCACATTTGGTCTAGACTGCTACTCTCTCTTGTGTCATATGTCATCCGCATTCCATAGTCCAATTATGTCTCTATCTACCTCATTAATACCTGTAATCATTCTAATCATATCGGTTAGCTCAATTACATAGAAGTAGAGTAAAAACATAAGAAACTAGGAACTTTGTTCTCTAAACTTAGCTAAAATATGGGTAAGTTATGTTGCTTAGGCATATAGGTACACCCAAGATCACCACCCCACACTTAAAGCTTTGTTCATCATCGAACAACTTATCCATTTATGCATACTAGACAAGTCTTAACACCCACGAAGGAAAAACAAGATGCTCAAATAGGCTCACACAACAATTATGAACAAGAAGTAAATTCATGGATCATTACTACAGATAACCTACCCTCAAGAATAGACTAATTAAGTTGGTAAATTCATGCATACTATTTAAGTAAAGAAATCATATAAATTACCCAACCTTCATCAACCATGTGCCCTCACAACAAGAAAGTTACCCATAATCACTAACAATCATGCAATTTCTAACAACATGGATATAAGAATCAAGTTGCGCTCATTCTCACAAAGAATTCTCAAATTACAACTGGTGACCATATGCTTACCCTTAGTGTAATTGTCCATTAATATCAGAATGCTAAGATTAGGATCAAATAGGTCTTTTATGAGTTATAACACAGGCTAAAGGATGGGTAGGAACTATTTTAGCCAGAAATAGTGACTATCTTCCCTAAGCGCTTTAATACACTACATTATATAACTAAGACCAATTTCTAACAACTAATTTACTCTACTTTCATTTATCCATATCTTTTGTTTTCACCACATCCTATTAAACTCAATTGATAACACTATGGTGGGAGTATGCAACCCTTTCAAATATTTTTTTTGCACCCATTTCACGTTAGGCACCCCTATGATAGCCACCCTCAACTTAAGCGATTTGCCTTAGTTGAGGTACACAATGTCCAAGAAAGACCAGGGCCAAAACAAGTTCATTGTAACATGTCTGGGAAAAAATTTGGAACTTTTTCAATAATTTTTGCTACTCCCAACCACATCAATTGCACAGGCCAATAACTAGATTTTGGGGCATTAATTTCACCTTTTTCTTTTATTGTCAAACTCCTAACTCAAATTAATTTTACATTGAAGAGATTAGGAGCTTTTGGATCAAATTATGGTCTATTAAAGAATGGGTTAGGCTACATATGCGCCTAACAAAAGGACAAGCTAAAGGCTCAATGAGGCTAGCTAAGATAATGTGCAAAGATAGGTCAAAAGAAGGCATGAACAATAGCTGTCAAAGAAATGCCTAAATCATCTCCTAAACTCACAATCTTTATTTTGCTTTGTACACATACTAGGAAAGTTCTAGCATTAGTTGCAATAAGAAATATACAACAGTCTTACACACTCATGGTACATGGTCAACTTAATTAGGAGCATTATAGATTCTCAACCCAACAATTAAGTGAATTCAAATAAAACCAACAATCACAACTAGAGCCTAGGTGTTTCAAACGTAATGATCCATCACATACTTATGTTATAATGTCATGTGATCCACAAGAACAACTACATGCAAGTAAATGACTAATTTTCTTTTAAGACAGTCATCATCCATCCATCATCGAGAAAAGAACCTAACTATGACTAAATCAAACAAATATCTAACAAGAAACAAAATAAATAAAATAACTAATCCTATCACAGAAGTATACTAACGAGAATGTCCTATTTTCTTACAAAACAAGTAGCAAAGTAGCCATCCACTCCATACTTAAGTTAAGCACTGTCCTTAGTACAAATAACAAGATAAAGAACCTGGCTAGTAGTACTCCTCATCCATATTAGGAGTTATGCCACCTGCATGGAGATCATCATCGGAGCCATTTTTCCTGTATTCATCATATCATCCACGTCAGCCACAGATAACGAAGCTAATTACAATTAATATGAAGGTGGTGAAGTCACCACCCCACACTTAATTTGTTAGTATAAACCACTTAAGTGTTATTATTGGGTACTCAGACTTCGCCGACATACACTTTGATATGGTACACCAATATTAGTCACAATAAAATTCACTCACTTCAATTCCACCAATTTTACTTCAATGAAAATTGTTTTTGAACAAAGTTATGCCTTAGAGCTTCAATATATCAATATACACAAAACACCATACATTCACACGATTTAAGCAACACTATGTTCCATCAAGTAAGTTGTGAAATAATGGCGACACAACTAAACTACGTTAGTCATGAACAATTCAATCATATGCAAAATATCAAAGTACTACAACAATGATGTCTACTACAACAACGATGGTTTCCAAAATAATGGTGTTCATCTTCCCCAAGAGTTTCAAAACTACTTTTACAAAGCTATGGCAAGAATTTAATCCGCAATACTCAAGAAATCAATCAACAATTATAACATAAAGTGACAACATCAAAGGATTAAGAAAGAAAAACTTACCTTAAAGATGGAAGATTGAGGAAATAAAAGGAGAATTGTTGAGATTATGAAGCAAAGAAGAATCTTGAAGGATAAAAGGAATGTTGATAGTAAGAGCTTGTACGGCTTAGGAGTGAAATAAGGGTGAATTTGGGCATTTAGGGTGTGGACTCTATTTAAAGAATGAATTTTGGGTCGGGTTGACCCAATTAAAAGTCAAACACTAAGCTAAATTTTGAGTGATGTGCGGCGCGCAAGTTATCGCCCAAGTTTAAGTGTGTGTCGCATTGGGCATTGCACACGTGAATTAGTGAACCTATACGGGTGTCGCACATGTTATCGCACAAAGGTAAGTATGCGACACACAAGAAATCATCAACATTAAGGTGTACGCCGCCTAAGGTATTGCACAAGTCAGGTTAGGTGCTGCAAAGGCACTCACACAAGTGAAATAGTAGGCGTAGGCTATGTTTTACACGATGCACAATGCATAGCCACATTAAATTTAGGCACTGCATAAGGGAGCCATAACTTAGGCAGTTTTGATGCCCACTCTATCTCCTAATTGAGGCGGTGGAAAAGGTCCATACCGTGGGGGCTTCAATGCCTAACCCCCATCAAGATTAGTGGTGGGCTCTGGGATTGGGCCTATCAACCTGATCCCTATGCTACCACCTCAGACATCATGGAAAATCACAAAATAAAGTCACACTGCAAAACTTATGGGGTCATATTAACATAATTTGAGTCACAACTCTAACACGAATCATGACTCAAGCCATACACATTTGACCACTCCAACTTACTTGTAATGTTCCCGTTACTCCTAAACTTACCACCTTTGATATGGCTCACTTTCAAAATGAATTTGGTACCAATCACCTCTTTAGTACTTCATGCACCTACACTTAATAAAAAACAACTAAAAATGATTAGAAGGATGGGTTGCCTCCCACCAAGCGTCATAGTTTCAGTAGTAGTTCGACTATTATTTTTGCAGTTTTGTTTAATATGATAAAATGAAAATAAAATCATGGGCTTTCTCTCATGCAGTGCCTAATTTAACGTCACGGCACGACTTGATTATCTTGACTACTCAGACTTAGTCAAGATATATCGATGATACCATTTGTAGCTCATCTTCATAGAATGCATCAACGATCGAGAAAACACTCATCTCTTTTTGTTGTTTCATGGATTTACACACTTTAAAACTAACCTCTTTCGCGTTGAGCCTAAATTTCTGCTCATTCAACTCTAGGTCAACTAACACTCTCCCAGTTGCTAAGAATGGCCTACCCAAAATTATGGGTACTTCAAAGTCCTCTTCACAATCAAGAATTACAAAGTTGGTAGGAAATATAAAATTGTCCACCTTTACAAATACATCATGTCGAATCCCAACCGGCTTTTTCACTGATCTATCCACTATTACAAGTCACATATTTGAGTGTGTGGGGTCTCCCAAACCTAACTTCTTATAAACAGCTAGCGACATCAGATTGATGCTAGCTCCCAGATCACATAAGGCCTTAGCAAAATCCAGAGACCCAATCTTACAAGGGATAGTGAATGCTCCTGGGTCTGCCTTCTTCTGCACCAGTGACCTTGTAGAAATAACACTACAATGATAGAGATTGTCCACCAGTTCGTAGCTTACCACTATTTTTTTGTCACAAGATTATTCATAAATTTAGCATATCCTGGCATCTGCTCAAGTGCTTTAACTAAAGGCACATTAACTATCAATTACTTCAACATAGACATAAATTTATTAAACTTGCCTTTATCTTCTTTCTTCTTTAATCGTTGTGGAAATGGGGGTGGTGGCCTTGGGATTTCAATTGGAGCAACTTTTATCTCCTTTCTTATGCCTTTCTCCACATCACTAACATCCTTTGGCTTAGGTGGTTATTCCACTTCCACACTCTTTTTTTCCTAAACTCCTAACTCCATAGGCGTTATTAAAGATTCATCAACTATCTCCCAATCTATTTCAACCATATCAGTATAAGAAGATGCTCTTAATCCTGGACTAGATAACATATTACCGCTTCTAGTGGTAATAGCCATACACGATCCATCAGTCCTTAGATTCTAAACTGTATCACTTAGTAGAGTCCCATTCTATCTTTGGTTGAATGCTTCAGATAATTGGCCCATTTGCTGCTCCAGTTGTTTAATAACAAATGAGTGTGAATTTACTAGTTGACTCATGGAAGATATGTCACTCTTCATTGTAGTCACCCCAAAATTGGTCGCCTCAACTCCCTGTAATAGTTTCTCCATCATGTCCTCCATGGACATTTTTCCTAAACTGGTGGCAGCATTAACACAGCTTCTAGGAGGTACATACGGTCCACTTCTATCACTTTTATTCTTCCAATCTCCTTGATAGTTCCAACCTTGGTTTCCTTGACCACCAATCTAGAAACCCCCAAGTTATACAAGTAGGTAGCCTCTTTCTCGGTATTTGATTTAGCTCCTTTACCGTGGGACACCACAACTTTTACCTTTTTTACATTCCTTAATGTCAAATATTTCATGAGCAGATCCATTTGGGTTTTCATGTGAGACATATCTTGATCATGCTCCTCTTCTCCCCTACGCTGCTCTGCTGATATTACACTAGACCCAGTATTGCTTGCTAACATAGAATCTCTGGTATGCCAAGCTCTACTTGTCTTATTTATTCTTTCTAACATGTCCTCAACCTCAGTAAAGGTGAGCTCCATAAAAGCTCCTCCTACAATATTATCCACTATTGTCTTTGTAAGTGAGTTCAAAGCTTTGTAGAATATTTCCATCAAGTGTTCATCAGTCATTTTATGGTTTGGGCATTGAGTCAACTTCTTTTTAAACCTCCCCCAAGTCTCATGAAAAGATTCATTAGCCAATTGTCTAAAGCTGTTGATCTCATCCCTTAACTGTAACATTCTGGAGGGAGAAAAGAACCTTTCTAGGAAAGCTCCTTTCAATTGCCTCCATTTTGTTATAGAATCAGGAGTCAGTTCATTCAACTACATAGTTGCCTCTCAAGACAAAGACAGTGGGAACAATCTCAAATGAATTGCATTTTATCCCACTCTAGGATTATCAAACGACTTATAAATATTGATGAAATTCACCAAATATATATTTGGATCATCACCTAGTAATCCACAAAAGAGTCCTTTCAAATTCAGTAACTGGATCATAGTACTGGTGATGTTGAATTTCACCCTAGGAGATAGTGGTGATGGAATGATTGCCCCTGTATATCCAGCTCCATTTAAATCATCCTCATTTTTGTCAATATCAAACTATATAGCTTGGCAGTCTAGTCTTCCTCTGAATGGACAGTTTCGATTTACAGGTGCAACTACTCCCGCTGTATGCCACCTATTAGCCGAGTCAATTAAATCATCATCTCCCAAGCCCTCTTTATCTAGATTAGGTACCCGACCTGGGATATCTGTATTCTGTTGATTTAATTACGCATTAGCCAAAGCGGCTAATCTTTCATTTTCTTGTTGGTTAGCCATTCTTTCAATGAGATGAGGTTCATGATTGAAGGGTAATAATGGTTCTCCTGAACTTCTGGTTTGGGGCATAAACAACAATGAGCCTATAACAAACAAAAACAACAAATAAATGTATTATAAGGAAACTTGACTAACAGTCAATTAACACACATAAACTCAATCGACACC
>NC_061121.1:189012300-189091414 GCF_002878395.1 Capsicum annuum | reverse complement strand
CAGGGAATATGGTGCTAATTAAGTTATATACAGATCAGTTGACTTTTAATCATTCATTTTTGTAAGACCAAAATGGGGGAATTCGATTCAATTCACAAATTAATGGTTTCAATTAAACAAGATGAGAGATGTGTAGTATTCGAATCTAGAGAACTAGCAAGCTAGGGTTATGCCCACCTTGTAGTTATCAATACTTTATAATTATTGGCTTTACGAGTTCACATATCCACCATGCTTACAGAGAAACATATTGCATTTAATAACATGATCCTAGTGTTTCTAACCATCAAGGACTAATTCACTTTAGTTCTCTCGAATAAAAAATGTTTACAAAAACAATACAAAATCTCCAAGTAGTTAATCCTGTTAAGGAATTAATATATGAAATAGGGGTTGGAAATCCTATTTTGTTATCACTACTCTCTTTTCCGAACATCAACCTTTCTATCGAACAAGTTGTGTTTTAAGGCTTATCCTCTATGTTTGCAACTACGAGAATTCAAGATAAGCGAAGAGAGTATGATGTAAAAAAATCAATGCATAATAAATACAAAAATCCAAAGTAATAGATTGTATGCTACAAGACTTCCATAACCCTAACTAATAAACTTAGCTACTCATGAGTAAAACAGAAATCACAATAGAAATATTTATCATACCAAAAAGTGAATCTAATTTTTGGTGGAAAAGAAGAAGTTGCGTTTCTCCCTTAGTGCTAATCCGCCACTCTCAGTGCAAAAATAATACAAAATAATGAATAATACGTGACTTTTCAGATTCAAATAGTTTTAATAACTTTTCCCTCATAATTTCCTTCTAATTCCCCAGACAAACTTTAAATGATAAATTAGTCTTGGACATAGTTTTTAGGCACCACATTTGGTCCAGACTGCTACTCTCTCTTGAGTCATATGCCATCCGCATTCCATAGTCCCATTATGTCTCCATATACCTTATTAATTCCTGAAATCATGCTAATCACAGTGGTTAGCTCAATTACATAGAAGTAGAGTAAAAACATAAGAAACTAGGCACTTTGTTCTCCAAACTTAGCTAAACTATGGGTAAGTTATGGTGCTTAGGCATATAAATGCACCCAAGATCAGCTATCCTTGGCAACATAGACAAACTTATCATAAAAAAAACATCCTCTACAAATAGACTCAATATAAGAAGGTGTGGATGAACAAGGACAAATGCCCTGGCCTAAAGAAATAATCATGGAGCCTCCACTCACATGACCTGATACTTAGATATCAAAAGTTACAGAACCTAAAGGCCTACCACCCGATCCCTGTAATGTGGCTCGAACTGGCCAACCACAATAATTATGGACTACTAGAGAAATTTTTACCTTAGGAGGCATGCCTACTAACCTTACCTTGAGGTTGCAACTTCTTGGTGCCTCTCTGAGTATCTTGGATAATAAACTCGGGCATATTGGCTTGCTCAATAATCCTTTAGAAGGAAGACCCAAAACTATCATTTGTGTTATAGCTAATTGATATGTACCGTCTAATCCCTTCATAAACTTTCAAATCCTTTTAGACTCAATGAATATGCTAGTGATTGAATATTTAGCTAAGGTGTAAAAATATTACTTATACTCTGCACTAGACATGAAGTCCTTCTCCAAATGATCAACTCATCCCTTATCCGATCTCTCAAGCTATAAGGTAAAAACATCTCTAAAAAGACCTTAAAAAACTGAGTCAAAATCATAGCAGGAAAACCCAAAGGCCTACAACTGGTAAGCAACCTCCATTAATCCCTATCCACATCTGTTAGTTAATAGGTAGTATAAGAAACTCCATGAGAATCAAGAGATCCAAGATTATGTAACTTCTCCTGGAAATCAATTAAAATCTCATATATATCCTTGCCAATAGCTCCACTACATTTGGGATAACCCAAGTGAGTGAACCTCTCAAATCTCGTATGATCATTAGAAAACATAACTATATTTGAAGCAATTGGAGGAATAGTAAGCCTAGTAGGCAAAATATTCACAAGTAGGGTACCATAGATAATGGTTGTATCCTGAAGTAGGAATACCATAAGTATGTCAACACTGATGGTGGAATATTACTCGAAGACTGAGGAAACCAGGTTACTGAAGGTAACACCTTTCAAATAACGCAAGAGTCAAACCAAAGGAGACTATAGTATTTGGGTATCGATTGAACTCTATAGAACTTGAGCTAGCCCCAGACCCTTATCAGATAATCATCCCTGGAATACACTACCTCAGGCTCTGAAGAGTTCTCCCTACCATGTCCTCTAGCTGGGTATTTTCTTATCCTCTACCTATGGGTTGACCACGACCCTTCCTTCATCCTTAAACTAGAGCTCCCATATGAGGAGTCAGCTCTGCATTTATAGGATCTATTGACGTACTCCTCACCATATATATAAAAAATAATAAATACAAGTTCATAACATTGGTTATGAACAACCCACACGACAAGAAATCAAATTAAAGAAGTTTTTCCTAAAGATATCTTATAGCCTTTCGATGATAGATGCCGACATCTATGTATCTAACCACAATAATCTACTAAACATCCTATTATTAGACATATGAGATTGGTGAACCCTACTCTGACACCAATTTGTCATGATCCAAAAATGGGTCATGATGACACTTATCACGGCCAGCTTAATAAGTAATCTAATCACCAATACTAATAAAGAAAAACAAAATCAACAGCAAACATAAACTAAGGAGAGACTTCTAGAATAAAGTCCAGTAATATTATATACATATATGTAAGTTTGAATAAAACATAACCATCCAAAAACATGATGTAAAAAGTAGAACAACATCTACACATGACAAAATCTGAAATACCTCAAAGAACCAGAAAACTCCATAAGATGATCCACCACGTGTGGTACTTGAACTAAGATCTACACAGAAAAAGTAAAGTAGGAGTGGGTATGTTCCACTTGTACTCAGTAGGTATCATAGTCTGATTGAGCAAAGCAAAAAATAACATAAGTGAAGAAACCTATGAGCACGTCACTTGTAAACAGAAAATCCTAAAGGGTAGTTCACACCATCTCCACTAACAATTCTAATATATATAAGAAAATGAAAACAACACTAGTATACATGTAAAATGTTCTGAAACTAAACACAAAGTCAAGGGAGACTAAAGAAATCATGAAAGATAGATATACAATGCAATGAGGATGGGATGAACGGTGAAACTCATGGTCATTACATGACTTTCTATATACACCTACCAAGCTTGCAACTCCCAAAGTAGGACCCATGGGGGGTTTTCAAATCATATACTGTGTCTCATATCTCAAATCTCAACCCACCTATCCAGCTCATGTTCGCAGATAAGGTTTTTATAAAAATGTCTTATTTTATTCAAAAATAGTGTTCCCTAATGTACCGGTATCACAGAAATATATATGTATAAAAAGAAGATGTAATTCTCACAACCAAATCAGTATGAAGTTAACCTATCCTTTCAAATAAGGTGAATGATATCAAATAAAACCCCCATATGCGCAACACACAATATCAGATATCACAAGTCAATAATAACAGAATATAACCCCCTACTCGGGCGCACAACAGTAATAATCTCTAAATATAAACTCCATAGTTATTTTCCCCAACCCATAGCATGGTTTTACCATTTATTAACTGTCCAACTCAATCTGAAAGAAGTTAAGCTATAACTACCTCAAAATGACGAAATCTAAGCTTAAAGCGCTTCAATATGGAACTTTTCCATTTCAAATAGCCTCAAAATTGACAACATTAAAAAATAGCATCTATGCATTAAAATAAAGATTATGGTACCCATATTGCCCATTCTAGCCAGATCCAAAATGGGTTAAAAATGAGTTAAAAAAATGAAAGGAGTAAAACTGAAATTTTGTTTATACTACATTCTCCATGGTTATTAGAATCTAGGTGTGGGCATGGTACGGTATTTTAAACTTTGGTACGATAACTTTGGTTTTTGGTATCTAAAAGAACAATACCCTTACCATACCAACTTAGTTTGGTAATATTAAATTCATTTTCCGTATTTTATGGTATGGTAATTTGGTAACCATACTTTATTTGATTTTGACTTACATATATTCATATAAAAAACTATAACTTTAAATTGTAAGAATATCTCAATTATATCAGACTAACAACTATCTTTGTTAATCAATTACACAAAAGAATATTTCAATCACAGTTGAATAGTCAGAGATGCAAACTCTGAACAACATTATCTAAACTTAAGCATAGTACTCCTAAATAGTAAGCTTCCCAAAAAATTTATTTCTGAATAAAAGTTACGTTTGTGTTTAATTGGCTAAAGGATATATATAAATATATTTAATAATCTTAAATATAATACACATATGGGTTTTATATGTTATTAAAAAAATTCAGTACGGTACACAATATTTTGGTATTTGTTGCATAAATACCAAATACTGTACCAAATAAGAGAATAGTTTAAAACACGTACCAAATACCATATCAAATACCATAAAATCCATACCACGGTATAAAAAATTTCATTTTTGGTTTGGTATTTATTCGGTATATACTATACCTTGTCCACCCCTATTGGAGTCTACAACTAAAAATCCTTATGGAAATGGGTTAAAAATGAAGAAAAACCATTTAAAGCTTGTCGCGCCCCATTTTTCTTGCAAAAAGTGAGGTTCAACGTGATCACTCTTTTTGGGATTATTTTGAAGAGTGTGAAGAGTCACCACCGAACGTATTAAGGTGCGTTAGGGCACCGTTCTAGGCTAACTACGAACCTATTTTTGATATTTAGTCTTAATCCACCAGAAATTCAGGTAAGGGTTCAAATTACCTCAAAAGGAAAGTGTTAGACACCTTTCGAGGTCCACAAAAGTGGTTCCCGACCGAATTCGTATTTTACGTGGAGATTCTATCTGATAAAACAAAGGTCGCTAATTGTTAACTTAATGTTAACTAAGTGATAAAGTAATAAACAAATGTCCTTTATTTATTTCTAATTATTAACTAGGTGGAGATAAAAATAAGACAAATAATGTAAAGTAGAGAAGTGAGAAGAGAGAAGGTAAAGTAATTTATAGCAGAAATATTTATTAATTTAAAAACCTAAACTACCCCAAGCAAATAATCATGTAAAGTAAATGTAAAAAAAAAAGAATTCGCCAAATCAAACATAAAATGGTTTTGGTTTCATTTGGATCAGAACCCCAACTTGTTAATCATTATCTGACCTACTAGCCAGATTCTTAAACAAGTAACAATCTCAAACTTAGTGTAAAGTCTCTGGGTATCATTACTTCCGAATGACTACCCATCCTACCCAATTTAGGCTAGTTGTTAACCTAAAGGCACACTAAAAGGGATAAAATTAGCGCCTCTAGAAATGCCTGTCGTCCCACCTATCGCCCAAGAGGCATTGAACTTTGCTAATTTGAATTTTTGGTCTAGACAAATAAAACTATGTTTCTTAGGACTCAAAGCGCGGAAAACACAAAGGACTTCACGTAGCACATAATGTCCCCAAGTTGGCCTCTTGGTTAATTAAAGTGATTAATTTAATTGACAGGTAAATATTTATTTATTTATTATGATTAAGCCTATAGGCATGCTGCTAACTCATAGACGGTCATTAACATCAGAAATGATTAAGACAACTAACAGTTTATTTTGAAAGTAGTGCAGAAAATTGAACAAAACTATGCAGGAATTTGTTAAAATATGTAGTAAAATAATGAGACAGTGCAGAAAAATTATTTAAAATGTACACAGAAAATATTTTAACAGTGCAGAAATATAATTAGTCGATATGGAAAATTATACCATAGCGCAACAATTATTTTATAAATGTCCAGAAAAATTACCAAAGATATGCAGAAACATTTTCTAGAGGTGCATCAAAATTACTTTGAAGGTGCAGGAAATTTACTTTTTAAAAAACATGTTGTAGTTTGTTTTAGAATGCAGAAGTTTGTTGAATGAATGAAAAGTTTTGAATGTACAGCCAAAGTGAGTTAGAAGTTTGTGAGAAACTAACCTAGGAGTTACACAGAAATGTTCAAAATTAATTTAATATGTAGATATTTAATTAACAATCCTAAAATATGATTTCTAAGTGATTAAAACAAAATTAATCCTATATTATATTTGCCTACGTGACAAAAGTCAATTAACAAATCCTAGATTTGTTTGCCTAAGTGATTCACGTAAGCACACAAAAGCATATAAACACCTAAACCTAGGCTATGTTTGCCTACGTGATTTATAGAGAACATAAATCCCCGCCACCAAGCAGTCCCAAACTTATTATTACATCATATGTTTATACAAGAATTGTTACAAATAATAACAAATAAGGAAAAGAAGGAAACAAAACTGTCGAAATAGTCCGTCCTCCCCAAATGCCCGATGACCCTTCGAATTTAACTTTCTGCCATAAATCTGTAAGAATGATCAAAGTGCACAAAAGAACCAACCAATAGAATTCATCCAAAGAAGTTTTAATATTGATGTTAGCCTTATAATCATGTTTTCACAACCAATGAATTTAGTCACTCCGAGATCATGTTACAAATATTACAATAGTCAAGTGAACGTGAACAAGATAAACAAAGTGATAGATTATACATACCACATTGAGCACATTATTTTTAAGAGACACAAGCAAATAATTTGTGACGTTCAATACTTAAAAGTATTATGAAAAAAACATACCTCTTAAGAGTAAAAACAAAGACGCAAAATCGAACTGGAAAGAATGAAGAAGCAAACCACAGTCTTGAATAGAATCAATAGAAGCTAGTGAATCCCTAAAGCAACAATTGAGAATATATGTCTTGCGAGTTGATGATGTTAAGCCATAAAAAATGATAATAAAAAGTAATAAAATAATTTATATATTTTTTAAAATCATGAATGTCACACGTCGTTATTTATTTGATACGTAAAAAATCTTAATGTTAAAAGTTAAATAATTTTGACAAAATAGCAGACTAAGAGAGCATTAGAAGGTCCAAATTAGGTGTCAACAACTTCCCCTTCATTACTTGAGAATGATGAAAGAATTTTCGAGCAACAAAAGTTGACGTAGTAGCCAATTTTGTCCAACCTAGGAGAGAAACAAAAGGTTGTTTTAAAAACAGTGTGACCAATACTTTGGTTTTAAGTCGCCTACATATATCTTGTTTTAAGAGAATTAGGCCGTGTGCAGTTCTAGATTTAGGAACGAACAATATTTCTAAAGTATGTCAATGATAAAGGCATGAGGCATCAACAACGAAATGGTGGGTCGATGAGATGGGAATGAATAGGGTTGGAAATAATGACATAAGTAGAAGTTTGAAAATGTTGAGGTAGGTGAGTCTCAGGATGAGTTCACTCGATGGATGAATAGATGGGTGACATTTTGAAAATAGGAACGAAAATTATTTCTGTTTGTTATTCCTTCTCTGTTACTTGCATACTTTACAATATACTAAATAACAAAGGTTAGGGTGTGTAAGAAATAATCAATTGATAAACATACAGTGAATGTAAAAATAAGAAAGCATATTTGTTGTTTCGTGAAATCAGCGGTCTGTTGTATCATGGGATCAACGGTTTAGCTTCCCGATGCATTGTGGGATCAGCTGTTTGGCTTCTCATAGTAGGATCAACTTTTGGCTTCTCAATGTACTGTGGAATCATGGAATTAGCTTTTGGGATTCCCGATGCACTGTGAAATCGTGGGATCAGCTCTTGGGCTTATTGATGCACTGTGGAATCATGGGATCAACTCTTGGGCCTCTCAATGCACTGTGGAATTGTGGGATTAGTTCTTGGGATTCTCAATGCATTTTGGACTTGTGGGATTATCTCTTGGGATTCTTGATGTATTATGGAATCATGGGATCAGCTCTTGGGCCTCTTGATGCATTTTGGAATCGTGGGATCAACTCTTGGTCTTTTTGATGCACTGTGAGATCATCTGTTTGGCTTCTCATAGTGGGATCATCTCTTGGGCTTCTCCTGGTTGAATAATTCCTATAATTTATACCTGTTAGTCCATCCACATTTAGCCCAACTAGATAAAAATGGTTAGCATGAATATATATGTATGTATACAAAATTGAACAAAGTAGTGAAAACAACCATAATAATAATGATAAGAGGAGATAAGAAAACATATCTGTTGTACTGTTGGATCAGCTATTGGGCTTCTTGACATAATGTTGGACTGTCCGTTGGGCCTCTCATGATGTAGCGATTGCTTTAATCTGTACCTGTTAATCATGCACTAAAAGAAAAGTCATCAGTCAAAAGAAATATGGATTTGTACCTTGTTTGGTTCGACTCCTTGGTCGTTTTTTTCTACTCCATGAATCATTGGGACTTGTACTCCATCGTTATATAATTTTTGAGGAATTCTAAAAAGTTTTTGCCCTAGTTTAGAATGAAAAACGCCTTTTGCATGTCATTGATATATTGTTTACTAATGAAATTTTTGAGGAATTCTCAAAAATTTGTTTCCCAGTTTAGAATAAAAGCCGCCTTTTGCACGTCATTATGAATTGATATATTGTTTACTTGTGAAATTTTTGAGGTTATCTTGAAACCTCAAAAAGTCTGCCCCAGTTTTGGTATTTGGAGTCTTATATTTTTGTACCAATTAAAGAAAACATTAGTCCAAGAGAAATGGTTGCCCTACATTTAAATATCGTAACCTCAATTATAATCTGCCTCTATATGCTCAAGAGTTGGGCCAATTAGCCTAATGCTTTGTAAGAATTTGAAAGAGAGGAAAAAATATTTTATTAGATTAAGATCTGACCTAGAGTGGGATACCTACGTATCCAAATAAAAGTCAGGTCGAACATAGTTCATGAGTACAAAGAAGGGTAGAGAAAACAAAAAAGTGTTATTAGCCATAAGGCGGGTAAAATGAGAATGGTGACGTGAAATAGGAAAATTTCACACGTCAATTTATATGATGTGCTTTATATGTATATATTTGTTTATATGGACCTCTCTTCTCTTCCTTCTCTCTAAGGCAAAAGAGAAGCAGCCAGCCAACCACCAGTCACCTCGCCGGCAAACTCTCATTGACTTCCCTGATCGTCCTTTCCGTCGAACAATAGCAACAACTGTCAAACCACCCATGCCTCCAAGATGTCGCCCATCTCCATCATCTAGACCCACCCGTGGTTATGCTGCCACCATCACGCCACCTTTGTTATCCCTCTCTCTTCGGTGAACTCAAGGTGACAACAAACAATATCCCTTGACGCCACCTCCTTCTTCCCTCACCTTTAATTTATCACATCCTCATTAGAGTTGATAATTGGTGAGGTTTTCAATGAATATTCCTTCGATTGATATCACCGGGGTAGGTTACTAGTCGTGTGACTCCGGCGACATAGGCAGTGCACAGATCCAGTCAGAAGCGACTGATTTCGGCGGGCACATTTGAAGTTAAGGCTGGTTTTGACTATCTCGAATTGTAATGGTACCTGATCTGATTTTGGTGACACTCCGGTAAAGCTTCGATGATAGTACCCCGGCGACAAGTTTTTGCATCCGTTTGCTGGGGTCTAACATACCACGCAGGAAAAGAGGACTTGTTCTACAAACGTAACTCAGTGACTTCTAACCTTTGCTATTTCTTTCTTTGTATTAAGTATTGTATTATCTTCTGTATCTTGACTTGTGTTTAATCTATTTGTATTATCCGTTGTCCTATCTTGCACTACTTTTATTATTAGTTTTGCTATCTTTGGTGCTAGGCCATTTGTGTGCCCTATATTTCTCAATATTTAGTTTTTGTTGCTATCTTAGTTTAGTTTTTGTTTCTATCGTAGTTTAGTTTTGTTTCTTGCTTTGTTTGTTTCTCTTAAAGGGTGGCTTTGGGCGTTGATGATAGGGTAGGGTTATGTTCGAGGGGTTTGGCCCTGGGGATGGGTGTTTGGGTGGGGAAAGATGGGAGGACTAGTTTGGGACTGCGGGCAAAGTATGGTGTTAGGTAGGGGGTGGGGTGTGGAGTGAAAGGCGGTAAAAGTAGACGTGTTATTAGTATAGATAGGGTGAGGATTGGGTCTTGGAACATAGGAACCCTTCAGGGTAAGTCAATAAAGTTGGTAAAGATTCTTAGAAAGAGGAAAATTAATATTACGTGTGTTTAGGAGACCAAGTGGGTAGGGTCTAAGGCCAGGGATGTGGATGGTTACAAGCTTTGGTACTCGGAGAGTGATAGGTGTAGGAATGGAGTAGGCATCTTAGTAGATGAAGAACTTAGAGGGCAATTAGTGGAGATTAAGAGGGTCAACGATAGGTTGATGATGATTAAGTTAGTCATTGGGGGGTGTACTTTGAATGTGTGTAGTGTTTATGCACCTCAGGTGGTCTTGGACGGGGAGGAGAAGAAGCGGTTGTGGGAGGATTTGAACGAGGTGGTAAGAGGCGTGCCTAGCTCTGAGAAGATTGTTGTAGCAGGGAATTTCAATAGTCACATCGAGGTGGTACTAAGGGGCTATGGCAATGTGTATGGGGGTTATAGTTTTGGAGAGAGGAATGATGAGGGAGTTGCTTTATTGGATTTTGCGGTCTTTGGGTTGGTAGTAGTGAATTCGAGTTTTCCAAAAATGGAGGATCACCTGGTCACCTTCCAAAGTGCAATAGCTAAGATGCAGATTGACTTTCTGCTGCTTTGAAAAGGGGATATGGTGTTGTGCAAGAACTGTAAATTCATCTCAAGTGAGAAACTTTCATCCCAGCATAGGCTTCTAGTGATGGATTTAGGCTTAAAGAAGGATAGAAAGAGGAAGGGAGGGGAGGGGCATACTAGAATTAAGTGAGGGTCTTGACTCCGGTTAGTGCATTGGAGATAGGGGAGAAGGTGACAGAGATAAGGGAGTAGGAATGTAGGGGCAGCATGGATGGTAATTGGGATAGGGATGCTAGGTATATCAAGGAGATAGCTAGAAAGGTATTGGGTGTCTTGAGGGGCTGGGCCAATCAGCGGCAGGGGGATTGGTGGTGGAATGAAGAAGTAAAGAAGAAAGTGGATACTAAGAAGGGGGAATATGCTAAGTTGGTTGATATTACGGATGAAGAGGATAAGAGGGCTAGTAGGGAAGAGTACAAGTTTACTAGAAAAGAGGCTAAGTTAGCAGTTATGACCGCTAAGACGATAGTTTTTGAGAGCTTGTATGCGGGGTTAGAGGAGCGAGGTGGGGAAAAAGGTTGTATAGGCTTGCTAAGGCGAGGGAGAGAAAGGGTCGTGACCTAGGCCAAGTGAAGTGTATTAAGGGGGAGGATGGTAGTGTGCTGGTGGAGGAAGCTCATATTAAGAGAAGATGGCAGTCATATTTTCACAGATTTTTGAATGATGGGGGGACAGGGACATTATGCTAGGGGAGCTGGAGCACTCAGAGAGGTGTTGTGATTTCAGGTATTATAGGCATTTTAAGGTGGAGGAGGTCAGTGAGGCTATTCGCAGAATGTGGAGGGGTAGGGCGACAGGGCCAGACGAGATCCCTATGGACTTTTGGAAGTTTGTTGGTAGGGCTAGTTTTAGGTGGTTGACCGAATTATTTAATGGCATTTTCAAAACTACAAAAATACCTGAGGTGTGGAGGTGGAGCACCATAATTCCTCTATATAAGAACAAAGGTGACATCCAAAGTTGCAACAACTACAGGGGTATTAAGTTGTTGAGTCATACTATGAAGATTTAGAAGAGAGTGGTAGAGCAAAGGTTGAGGAAGATAGTGTCTATTTTGGAGAACCAGTTTGGCTTTATGTCCGTTCGCTCAACGATAGAGGAAATTCACCTGGTGTGGAGACTGGTGGAACAGTATAGGGAAAGAAAGAAGGATCTCCACATGGTATTTATCGACTTGGAGAAGGCATACGACTAAGTTCCTAAGGAGGTTCTTTGGAGATGCTTGGAGGTGAGTGGGATCCTGATGGCTTACATCAAATAGATTTAGGACATGTATGAAGGAGCTAAGACCCAGGTGAGGATGGCGGGAGGAGATTTTGAGCATTTTTTGGTCCTGACAGTGTTGCATCAGGGATCGACTCTTAGCCCTTTTCTGTTTGCTTTGGTGTTGGATGTTTTAATGTGGCGTATTCAAGGTGAGGTGCCTTGGTGCATGCTTTTTGCAGATGATGTAGTGTTGATTCATGAGATGTGGGGAGTTGTGAATAATAAATTAGAGATTTGGAGACAAACACTTGAGTCTAAAGGGTTCAGGTTGAGTAGGAGCAAAACAGAGTACATGGAATGCAAGTTTAATGACTTGAGGCAGGAGGATGAGTTGGTAAATTAGGTTGGACTCTCAGGTGGCGTGTAAGAGGAATAGTTTTAAGCATCTTGGGTCTTTGATTCAGGGTAATAGTAAGATCAATGAGGATATCTCCCATCGGATTGGGGCAGGTTGGATGAAGTGGAGGCTAGCCTCGGGAGTGTTGTGTGATAAGAAGGTGCCGCTCAAACTTAAAGGAAAATTTTATAGAGTGGCATTTCACCCGGCCATGTTATATGGAGTGGAGTGTTGGCCAGTAAAGAATACCCATATCCAAAAATTAAATGTGGCGGAAATGTGGATGTTGCGTTGGATGTATGGGCTTACTAGGAGTGATAGGGTTAGGAATGAGATTATTTGGGAGAAGGTTGGAATGGCTTCGGTGGAGGAAAAGATGCTGGAAGTTCAATTGAGATGGTTCAGGCATGTAAGTAGGAGGGGCGAGAATGCCCCTGTTTGTAGGTATGAGAGACTGGCTTTCGATGGTTTCAGGCGAGGTAGGGGTAGGCCGAAGAAATATTGGAGGGAAGTAATTAGATGGGATATGGAGTAGTTACAACTTACGGAGGACATGAACCTAGATAGGAAGCTGTGGAGGACACGGATAAGAGTAGAAGGTTAGTGCCTGCAGGTGGGCCGTAGTCGGAAGCTAGGAGAGCTTTGGGGTGGGGGTATTGTGGGTGAGGGTGCCTTTGGTTTGTTAGTATAGGGTTCTACTGTGTGGGTGCCTTATTTTTGTTTTTCCAACGTGTTTCATGCTTTATTATGAATTTACTTATATTTGTTTACTTACTATTCTTTGTCCTGAGTTGGGGGTCTATCGGAAACAACCTTGCTACCTCTCCGGAGGTAGTGGTATGGATTGCGTAAATTTTATCCTCCCCAAACCCCACTGTGTGGGAATACACCGGGTTTGTTGTTGTTGTTGCTTTACGCTTCTTTCGTGAACGTCTTGGATCTTGTTAGAAAGAGTAGGATTGAACCTTGTTTTGAGAATCTTGCTGGACAGAGTAGGATAGAGCCCTATTTTGAGAATCTTGCTGGACAGAGTAGGATAGAGCCTTATTTTGAGAATCTTATCGAATAGAGTAGGATTGGATCTAATGAGCCTTGTTTTGAGAACCAAAAATAGCGTGAGTCTCTTCATTATTTTGATAGCCTTGCATTTGAGGTGGGGGGGGGGTGATGAATCTTCTTTCTCTCCCTTGGATGGATTCTTCATTTCATATTTTAATTTCTTTCCAATCGAAATTGGACTCTCAAAGCTGTGACCAACCAGGAAGAACATTTTCTGAAAGTATATTTTGTCTAGTGTCCTTAGGAAAATTTGGACCAATTCTTCCTCAGGCATGAGAAGATGTATTTTGAAAGCCTCTATCTCCATCGAATTGTATATTCCTCATAAGATTCATGGGTCGTTCTCTTCACCTCGAGCAACCCCCGCATTATTGGACCAATATTGATGTTAAACTTATATTGCCCCATAAAATCTTGATCCAATTCTTTCCAATTAAGTCATTTATCAAAATCTTGTTGTGTGAACCATGTGAGTGTCATTCCTAACAAACTTTGAACAAACAATCTCATAAGGAGAGCTTCAGTGTTCCCTATGCCAATTAGTTTGCCACAATAGTCCTTCAGATATGTGATTGGATTCCCATACCCATCGAATACATTGAACTTTGGAACTTTGTATCCTGGATGTAAATCAATCCTCAGATGTATACATAATTTCTCATACTCCAAGTCATAGATACCCCTAGAACGTAGTTCTTCATTAAACCTTTTCTCTAAGTCACGAAGCCTTTGCCAATATTTATCTAAATTGATCCTTTCACTTTCAAGAGTGTTATGCACAGAAGAAAAATTGCTGAGATGGTGTGTGGGTAAGGCGACGATAAGGAGGCATAGTGTTTTGCCTTGGGTGATGAGAAGGAGAACCAAAAACTTTTTGGATATTAAGCATATTTATCATATTGTAGGTTCTCACTTGAGTTTGATGTTCAAATGCTAGATAACCCTTAAATAAAATAAACAAGTTAAACAAAAATTACCATATAACGCATAGGTTAAAAACACAATAAATATAAAACAAAAGGCATTCTAGGATAAGACTAGGAATTGATAAGTGATCTAGGCATAAAGATTTAATCTCCTAACGCATGAAACATGACAGTGATAGAACATAATATCGAATTTGCAATTGGAATTGTAAAGAAGATAAGAAAGATAAGAACTGGGTAAGGTCGACTTTTGTTGAACATCAGATTTGTTGATTCAAAACATCCTTTGTAATTGATATCACATCATATTGTTGATTCATCCAACTCCATGTAGAAAAGGACAAAATAGAAAATTTTATTATGATGAGACTAAACTCATTAAATGAGAGCCTAAGTATCCCTCATTAAGGGGAATCAGGTCGACTGTAGTTTACATTACATAAGCAAGGAAAACATAAGAGAAAACTGCAAATTGTTAAATTTGAATGAATTTCAAATGTTGCGAGTCTGGAGCAGAGAATCAACATGATATCCTTTACACTAATGTCAACAAGTTTTAGTCAAGCTTAGAAAATCAAATAGCATCCCACTTTGGATTCATCACACTTATCACTTTGGTATCAATCAACTTCTAGATCATCTTGTGCAAGGTAAAGCATGCCTTAGTAGGATGTCCTTTCATCCCAAAATGATAGGCTCACATTAGGTTGGGCCAATACCTCCTAGACTTGGTATCTCAAGGTACGAAAGCAATGGGCGTGATGTAGCCCGCATCTTTGAGTCATTGATACAACTGTTCTATGGGTTCACCCAGAGAAGTGTACTATTTTGATGGATGTTTTTGAAGCTTATGTTGAGGTTTGATAGATTGGTTGGATTGTTGATTTGTGGGTAGGTTTTGATAAGAAACTGGAATGTAGTTTGATTTTGAAACAATGGATGGATGTGGGTACCAATCAGTTAGAGGAGGATATTTTATGAAGGATCGGGGATAATGGGCTTGGACATAATTGGATGTTGGAATAATTTTTGGAGCTGGGTACCATATTAGTTGAGGTTGGGGTACGCTTACTTTACGCTATGGAGGTTTGGATGTCTCATCGATGATCATCTTTCCCTTATCCTTGAATTGTGGATTGACCAAATTTGCCTCGACTGTGAGCTTCCTTTTTAGCTTATTGACGAATCGCCTAACAAATTTAGTTGACAAATGGTCCCAAGAGAGCCACTTGCTAGTATTATTTTCAGCGTACCACATCAATGTTGGACCCTTAAGTGAACTAACAAAGAGTTTCATCTTTATGCTATCACTTTTTCCTATAATCGATAGCTTGTCAAGGTACTCCTTCAAATGGGAATGAGGGTTTCCTGACTATAATACCCTACATACTTCTAAGCTAGAAATTGGACCTTCGTTCCTACGAGTGCAAACTCTAGTCCCATGATTTATACTTGAATCCATGTTTCATGATCATTAACCTAGTGTGAAGAAAGATTATGAGGTGGGAAAGATGTTCATAAGTGTCACTTAGAGCAAAGTGAGCTAAGAGCCTTAGATTTGGCCAATTTTTAGTGTTCAATTTCACAAGGGTCATATTTGAACTAGTATAACTCTATGTATATGTGGAATTTGGTAAATTAAGACCCACCAAATTATAGATAATCAAATTCTCTTTCCAACGATACCAATTTATCCTTAATTTGATACTCGAGTAAAAAGTTATGGCATTTTCTATGAGAGGCACTAAGGGGTCGTGATAACCCCGTGCCGCGATGGCTATTCAACTCGAATGGGGGGCGCATTATGAGGGATGCTTAACCCAACTAGGGGTCTCACCACGGGGGCTATTCCCCCACAGTTTTAGCTTCTTAAGGGTCAAGGGTTACTTTGGTCATTTCCCTTCAACCCCAAATGTCCAAAGCATGAATTATAACACCCAAAAAGGGAATAATTTGCCCATCTTCCTCAAATCAACTCACTTAAAAACCCTCTTGCATTCCCAAGAATAAAAATCCAAGCTTTACCATTCGAGAACCTTCAAAAAAAGTTATTCTCCTTCAAGATCTAAGCTTTTGAGGTATTTTAGATGTTCATCCATGGGTCCTTTCCACCCATGGAGTCCAAGAGTCCAATTTTAATTTTAAAAGAATGATCTTTACATGTTATTATGAACTTTATCCATGAACTCCCATGAATTTTGATTTTACATGATGTTTACAAGTAATTGTTGTTGAAATTAAACCTTACAATTTTGAATGGTGCTATTCACATGTTAACTCCCTAAATCCATGATTCGTAGTATTTTAATTATGTTAGCATCTCATGTTTTGACTATTCTCATGCTCAAGTCTATAAATTTCATGTATTTGATGAAATGCCTAAATGATTGGGGTTTTAATATGTAACGCCCCAATTTTCTGAATTGAAACACTACATGGTGCTCATGACCCCGAAGGACCACAAGCTAACCCATGATTGATATTTGTACCTGTAACTGCATAATATACATATAAATTATGGAAACATGAACAAAGAGGGCGTAAGGTTCAATCTTGAATAATAAAATATCTGAAATAAGGTGGTATTACAGTACCAAAACAAAACTGAAAATTCTAAAGTCTTAATCTGAAAACTCTATAATCATCTAAAAGCCTCTAAACTGTCTGAATAAGGAGTTGAAGGAACATGTTTCCAACTAACTCCCTAAACTGAAAATAAACTGAAATACTGGAATAATAAATGTAACGATTTTGTCCTCAAAAGATGAGGACTCACTGCTTACTGAACTGCTACTACTGATCTGGAATCTGCACCTCAGAACCTATGGTGTAACATAACAAGAAAGCACCATAGCGCAAATGCGTCAGTACAACTAAAGTACCGAGTATACATGGGGGTAGGCTAAATGCATAGGGTTTATATGCATGAACATGCTGACTAATATGAACATAAGAATACATACATACACACGTAACTGCTACTAAACTCGTGGAGATACTAACTACTTGAGTTTGAACTCTGACAACATGAGTTTCGTGATACTGAGATACTGAATGACTGATAACATGGATGACTGTATCTAACAGTCCTAATTTTGGGGAAAACTATCTGAGTTCCAAACTGTATCTGAACATCTAAGTCTTAGATCAGTCCTAGCTAGCGAGTGATCTCTGAAATTGATAATGAGAATACTCGACTGAATCTGAGATTGAGATCAAGCCTGTCTGCCGGGTGACCTCTAGATCTACTAGTAAGCATCTGAATATGGGATAAAGCCTATCTGACGGGATGGTCTAGGAATTAATGAAACTATCTTAGTTCCTTACTGAGATCAATGATTATATCTGATAGTCCTAATTCCTGATTTCTACTTTGAAGATTGATACTGAAACTATAACTATAACTGTGACTGTGGGAGGTATTAACCTAACCGACATGCCTTAATACTGTACTGGTGGGGTCCAATCTTTGCTCTGATTGGAAGGGTGTCAATACCGTGCCACGGGTAGAGACCTCTACTATGGTCAAGCCTCTTTGATGGGTGACCCTGAACAGAAAATCAAGCCTAAGGCAATATAATAGTCAAGTATAGCCTTAATCTGATGGGTGACTCCGATCCTGTGCTGGCTATGCAGTTCTGGAGTACAGGGATTGCTGCTAATGGCTCTGCCTTTATAACGGGAAAAACTGCCATCCCTGCACTCGCTAGGTGCTAGTCCCTACTCCCAACTGAAAGACTCTAAAAATATTAACTGCGCTCAACTGACTAACTGAACTGAACTGATTTATAAACTAATTAACTGAGCTGATAATATTTTCTTAGCTGAACTAAGCTGAATTCACTGAGTTCTGTTGACTGACGGAAAAGCTACTTGAGATCTGAGGTCAGTTGGGACTATTGAACTACTAAGATTTCTGAGTTTTTCTGAGTCACGTGACTAACTGAAATCTATGGAGCATAGCTTGACTGAGGATGTCTTGAAACATGACACTAGCTCTAGGCACACAACTATAGTTTTCGTGTACAAGTACCCCCAAAACTCGATGGAAGGAAACTAACACACATGACTGACTTGATCATAAGAGTAGAGTCCATAATTCACAATATCATAAGTAAGGATTTCATAATAAGAATGATTCTCAACAAACTATCATATGATCGGGAATGCACACAACATGTATATACTTGCATGGCTTCAATAACATAGTCATTCCATATCAAAACAATATCATGAGCATCTCATACAACATCTTTAATTTAAGACAATAGCATAGGGATCATGTTGAACATAAACTTAGAACATGGAATAGTCGTTTAGGACTTATTATGTCATAAAAGTATGATTTCTATTTCCTTAGGTATTTTCACAAACACCTTACATGCACATCTTAGGCATAGGTGGATTCATAAAGATTACAAATATTCAACCACTAATTTCACATATTTATACATTAAATACCACCATATCCTCACATAGAACATACAAAGATCCCTTCTTAGGCATCATCAAACTCCAACCACATGAACATCAACCACCAACAACATAAACATCATAATACATAATTTAGAAGATGGTTCTTGAGCTTCATAGATGAAAGTAGTCCATAAATCAACTCACGCGTACCTTAGAAGGAAGATTCTTGATGATTGATGGAGGAATTTCTTTGAAATTGGATCTTCAAGCTTAATTATACAACCCTAGTTGTTTTTCTCTTTTAGTGCTCTTGGATGATGAACTTAAAATGTTAGTAGGGTTGTAATGTAATTAGGAGCTATATATTTTGTAGGTTTAAGTTCAAGGACATGTAAGGAGAGTTAAAAGACTTAATTACCCTCAAAATAACTCAAAATGGAGTGTTTAAGTCACTTGAAACCATAAGATATACGTCGCATATGACATCGCATATATTTACATAGGCGCTGCATATGATATCGCCTAAATTTACATAGACACCGCATATGATATCACCTATATCTACATAGGCGCTGCATATGCTATCGCCTATATTTACATAGGCGCCGCATATCTTATCGCATATGCTTTTCAGTGGCCATGTGCGATTGGTTAGGCGATGCACTCTACTTCGTAAAGCCATAACTCCTAGCTCGGGTGTCGGATTTTGATGAAAATGGTATCGTTGGAAAGCTAATTCGATTCTCTATAATTTGGTGGGTAGAAATATACAGAAATACCACATTAACATCGAGTTATACTCGTTCAAATATGACCCTTACAAAATCAAACACTAAAACTTGATGGATTCAAAACTCTTAGCCTGTATTATCTTAAGTGACTCATATGAACATGCTTAACGTATCATAAGCTATCTTATCGCTAGGATACTCATTGTAAGTCATGTACTCAAGTATGAATCACAGGATAGGAGATTTCATATGTAGGAAAAATGGTTCGTCTCCTAGCTTAGAAACATGCAGGGTATTACAGAATAATGACCTTTTGTTATGTTTCCGAAAATTGAAGTAAGTTTAGCTATATCTTCGTAATTTAATTTTCAAGTTATGTTTTCAATTGATTTTCATGCGGCATGCATTATAGTATGTTTTAAATATTGTGACTTCAATATCATGTTCATATAAATACAGAATAAAGCCCTCAGTTTATGATTTCGTCATGCTATTGTGCTATCTTTTCATGTTTAAAAAGCATCACCATGTTAAAGTCTTAGTCCCGATGTGTTTGATGAAATGCTTAAGTGAATAATTGTGAACAATGATTTTCTTCCATGGTTTCAAAGCTTTCATGGGGTCCTATTGTTATTGCTATCGATTCCTGGGGGTTATGAATACCAAAAATTTAGTTGTTTACTTAGTTTCAGTAGCTTCAAAATAGTTTTAGATAAATCATGAGCATTAGCACTCAGTTAGCCATCATGATCAGTTACTTGTCCAGTTAAGTTAGTTCAGTCCAGTAATCAGTGTCATTCAGATGAGAGTAGGATTTAGCACTGAGCAAACCTAGTGATAGGGGCTCACCCTCTAGTTAGGACTAGGTCCTTAGGAGCAATCCCTAAGTTCTAGAACTACGTAGCCAGCGTAAATTATGAGTTGTCACCCACCAATTTAGATCTAACACTCTCAGGGATCACCCGCCAGTTTAGGATTGATCTTAAGGGTCACCCGCTTGATTAGAACTGACTTCACAGCCATTGTTAGTACCCATAGTACGGTACTAACACCCTTCCAACTGGGTTCACAGGTTGGACCCCAATTAACTCAGACTGGGGTATGTTGGTTAGATGATACCTCTCACAGTTTCAGTTTCAGTACTCAGTTTAGAATTTAGTTCAGTCTTGCATGACCATAGCATATATTTTATTAGTTATTTAGTTATCTATAAGACCCCACAAAGTCCTAAGCTCAACTCAGTCTTTTAAGCTTGCTAAGGGGTCCCAGACTTAGAAAAAAATTCTAGCTAAGTCTTTAGACTTAGTATTATTTTGGCCTTCATAAGTTGGCAACTCTATTTCATGACTTTTATGACCTTAAAATATCGATCTTTAGATTGATTCATGATTAAAAATGTCAGTAGGTGTTTTCGAACAAGTTTTAGATTTTTCAGATCTCGTTTAGACCATGATTGAGTGACCAAAATAGTGAGTTGATGCGATCTCAATGCATCGCATCGCGTCGTACCTCATGCCGACAGATAATTTTTCCCTCAACTCAGTACAAATTCTAGTGAACCAACGTAGACTCGACGCATCGCGTTGGACATCGCATTATGCAACACGTTAATTTGCACATCGATAGTCTGGTTTTAAGTAATTAAAAAGCCGCATCCTCAGGGGTATTAGGATTTTTTTCCCACATCTATCAGCCCCAAAACATGAAATTAAAAACTTATAAGAGCAAAAACTATTCATTCTTCGCAAGTTGCTCTCAAGAACAAACCCTAGGAGATTTTAAATTCAATTCAAGGCTCAAGAACTTACCATCAATATTTTAGAATTTGATTATTAAGGTATGTCAAGTGTTCATCAAAGGGTTCCTTCCACCCTTGGAGTATAATAAACTCTTTTAAACTTTAAGTAGCTTGATTTCATACTTTTTATGATTTGGATTCAAGTGTATTCATATTAAAATGTTGACTGGATTTCTATTCCATGATTAAGTGCAAGATTTATGTAAAAACAACTATTATATATGTAGTATCATGTGAATTCATGTTAAAGTCCAACTATTATATATGTAGTATCATGTGAATTCATGTTAAAGTCTCGAAATTGTGATGCTCATGTGTTGATTAGTACTATGTGCATATACAATGCCTTCCAAGTGTTTGATGAGTAATTCATGATAATTAACTAATGAAATTATATCATGTTAGCATGTATTCAAGTTCATGTCATACAAGTGTTTGCTAGAATGTCCCAATGAATGAATTATGATCAAGTAGTTATTTATCATGTTTCAAGATTGTGCCATGTCTTATAATTTATGCTATCGAGTTCTGGGGGTATTTAATACCCAATGATTTAGCTGATTACCTAGAGCCATGGTCAGTCTCAGGATAGTATCAGTCATAACATGATTAGTAGTACTCTCAGTCAATTACAGAATAAAAGAAGAACTCAGTAGACTCAGTATCAGTCCAGTCCAGTTCAGACCTCAGTAATTCAGTCAGTTAATAGAATTCAGTAGTATTTGGTCAGTCAACGAAACTCAATAAACTCAGTTTGGTTCAGTTAAATAGTATTATTAGTAAAAGGTCAGTCCATCTTAGAATAGTTTAGAAATCAGTCCAGGGTCTAATCAGTTGGGAGTAAGATTCAGCACCGAGTGAATCGAAGGATGGGTACTCACCTGCCAGTAGAGGGTTTGATCCTTAGAAGTAGTCCTTGTGTTCCAGAACTATGTAGCCAGCGTAGGATGAGACATCAAATGTCTAGTTGAGGATTGATGAGGTGATCTACCTACCAATTGAGGGTACCACCATTCTCGTTCAGAGCACCAGCTAGATGAGGGTAACCCAACTTATCATTACCCGTGGCACGGTACTGACACCCTTCCAGCTGGTGTTATAGGTTGGACCCTAATAAGTTCAGAGAGGGGCATGTTAGTTAGATGATTGCCTCCCATTGTCTCAGTTACAGTTCCAGTCTTAGAATAGAACTCAGTTCAGTTCTACAGATTTAGGACTATTAGATATAGTCAATCAGTTCAGTACGAAACTCAGTATAGTTCCATGGGATAATGACTGTTAGATACAATTACTCAGTTAATAGCTACACAGTATCAGTAAACTAAGAAATCAGTAAATCAGTAATTCAGAACTCAGTATCTAGTATTATCATGACCTCAGTTATAGTATATGTATTCATGCATGTACTATCATTGAGTTACAACTCTTGTTATTCAGTCAGTATTGTTCATGCATATGAATGCGGTACATTTCAGTCTACCTCACTTTGCATATTGGTATATTCAAAGTACTGATACATACCTTTCTTTTGCGCTATGATATTTTATATCATAGGTTCAGACGCACGGGCTCCCGATCATCCCTAGCAGTTATAGATTTTCAGCAGTCAAAGTTAGTGGTGAGTCCTCATAGTTCGTGGACATAATTATCATTTTTATATTTTAGTTTTATTTTAGTAGCCGAAGTTAGTTGGGGACTTGTCCCATCAACTCCACTTTTCAGACAATTTAGAGGATTTTCAGACTAGAGTATATTCAGACAAATATTTCAATTTTGGTATTGTTATATCTTATTCAGTTCTATTACAGTATTGAACCTTATGGCATATTTTTTGCCTAATTTCCGCATATTACAATATTATCATTCAGTTAATGCAGCAGGTACCAGTCATGGGTTAGCTTTTGATCCTTCGGGATTATGAGCAACGCGTAGCATTCGGGGTACAAACTTGAGGTGTTACAAACTTGGTATCAGAGCCTAAGGTTCAATAGAGTCTTAGAAAGTCTGAAAGCTGCATCTAGTAGAATCTTGTGCATAGGTGTGTAGCGCACCACACTTATGGATAGGAGGCTGCTAGGTGTTTTAAGAAAAGTTTCCCTTCTTTCAGTATTTATGTCGTGTGAGTGAGCATGAGCTCAAGCTAAATTCTCAGTCTAATCCTTTTCTTCCTTTCAGTTATAGAACATGCCTTCCAAAAAGATGAACAGAAGGAGAACCAGAAATTAGTCAGAACCTCAGCCCATTCAGGCAGATCCCCTGGACGAGCATGTCTCTCACGCATAATTCAAAGTTGCATTCACTACTCTAGCCAATTTAGTAGCAGCTTAAAATGAATAGCCAGCTACTATTTAGGCCAACCCAGTGGTCAATACTACTGCGGCCAGGATGTGGGACTTCTCCGAATTGAATCTTCCCCTATTCTCAGGATCTAAGTTAGAAGAGAATCTACAGGAGTTGCTCGATCAGGTTTGGAAATTTACAGATATCATGGGAGAAACTTTTAGTTAGAGTTCTAAGTTAGCTTCCTATCAGCTACAAGATATAGCTCATACATGGTTTAAGTAGTGGAAGGCAGACTAGGGCACAAATTCAGCGCCCATAGAATGGGAAGAGTTTGCTACTGCTTTTCTAGATAGATTATTTCCCTTACAGATGAGAGAAGCCAAGGTGTTAGAGTTCACCAATCTCTGGCAAGGCAGTATGAATCTGAAAGAGTATTCCCTTAAGTTTATTCATTTATCCAGGAGTGCTCCCCATGTAGTAGCAGACAATAGGTCTAGAATGAGTAAGTTCATGTCTAGGGGGTCAGATAATGTAGTTAAGAAGTGTAGAATAGCGATGCTAATTAAGGATATGGACATATCCAGGCTTATGATCCATGCTCAATAGATTGAGAAGAAGAAACTTAAAAAGAAGGAGAGGGAGAACAAGAGAGCTAGAACAGGTAGTTTTAATTTCAATTAGCTTAAGTTAGAGGGCGGTAACCGTTCCCAATTTCTTCCAAAATCTTCAGTTCCAGCTCCATTCTTAGCTAGTATGCCAGTACCAAAGTTCAGGAATGACAGTCATGATGGGGCGGCAAGCTCTAAAACCCAGGGTAGTGTGAGTAGGGGTCTTACCTATCCACTTTGCGAAGAATGTGGTAGACATCACCTAAGTGCATGTAGAGATAACAGTGATGTATATTTTTGATGAGGTCATCCAGTCCACAAGATGCGAGTGTGTAGATTAATGGCCCAGAAAGGAAAATATATGTGCCAACAGGGTAAGTCCAATCGTGCTTCAGTTCAGTCTGATCGCGCGAATCAGCAGGGCACCACTTCCAGTGCCGCCAGTAGGCAACACCCAAATAGGTTTTAGGCACTTCTGTCTAGATATGATCAGGAAATCTGTCACTGGTATGTTACGGATCTCCCAGTTACATGTTTATGCCTCTTTAGATCCGGGAGCTTTTTTTTCTTTTGTAACTCTTTGTATAGCAGTCAACTTTAAAGTCAGATTAAGTATTAATAGGACCTTTCCTAGTCTCCACCCCAGTAGGTTAGTCTATCATAGTCGGTGGGTATACAGAAACTGTCCGGTTATGATACCTCAAAAAATCAGGCCTTCAGATTATAGTAGTAATGTCAGTAGGTGTAGACAAGAAGTGGGAGGGGATGATGCCCAACCTGTCAATACCTTAATGTAGAGTTTTATACTCCAGTTCTCATGATTTCTACTCATGACTTACAGTCAGATCTATGATCATAGCCCATATTCATGTACATTAACGAAAATCATATATGCTTACAGTTCCTAGTATAAGAAGTTCCAGTTCACTCAGTGTTATGACTCATCTTCCATGAATACAGAAACTCAAAACTCAGGTCATGCAACTTATGACTTCTGTACTCATGCCTTGTAGTGTGTTTATTCCCAGTTACAGTCTCAATTATTGTCTTAGTTACAGCCCCAGTCCCAATCCAGTAATCAGATCAGTAACTTAGTTCAGTTTTAGATTTTCTTGATGGTAGCGTACAACTATCAGTTATTTAGTTATTAGTATTTCAGTACCTCAGTTTATAGACTATTTTAAAGTCATGTTATACGCTTGGTCTTGCCTTCTCAAATAATACAGTTTTCATAAATTCAAGCTTAGTTATCTCCTGTTACACAGTCAGTCCTTACCTCATATGCATAATACCCTATATTTTTATCCTAGTTATTCAAACTTAGTACAGTTAAATATTACTTGGCCAAGTATTCAGCTATCAGCCACTCAGATAAATAGATAAGTTAGTATGTTTATGCACTCATGTGAATATTTCAGTAGTCTCAGGAGAAGTGTTATACTAAGGTAGAGAGTATAGTTGAGAGAGTATTCAAGGGATATGTCTAAGCTTGAAAAAGAATAGTTTCAGTGCATAAGGCTTATTTACTTCATCTTAGATAATGTTTTATAGGCCCCAACTCATAATATAGAATTTTAGCCAGGATGTGATTTTCTTATTCAGTTATTTTATTCTGCCATGCCAAGACTCTTTGCTCCCTAAAGCCACTAGAACTCTATAGAAAGAGTGTCAAAGAAAGGCTCCAGTTGAATATAAGTTTTCAACATAAGTTAGTCCGCAAAACCAGTAATTTAGTTTAGCAGTTAGGCGGATAATGTTTGTATGGTTGGTTTTCCCATCCTTTCATATAGTCGCACTATCTAAAGTCTCATGAATGTAACTATTCCAATATCGAGAAACCACATAGTTGCGAGTTTAGCTCAGTTCAGGTGTCATGCCTCAGTTTCAGATCCCCCATATGTAGTCACGATTCAGTTCATAAGTGCTCCATACATCATCTCAGTTTTTCCTGAGTATCTCAACCAAGTCGGCATTCTTCAGGGGAATGTAATGTCCCAAGGGGGAGATGTACTATAATCCCCCTAAGCTTTCATGACCTAAACCTTCCATGTTCTCTTTACGTAATGAATACATTTTGAGGTAGTGGGTACTCATAAGGCTTACCCTCAAGTTCAAACCTCAACCTTAAGCCATGTATTCATGGGCTCAGTTTAGTTTATGATATTCAGTTCATGTATCCCGTTTCAGTCTTAGCTATGTTCTCATATTTCTGTTCATACATGTTTAGTAAATGATCTCAAGTTCATCAGTATTCTCAGCTTAAGGTAACAGTCTTTCTTAGATTGGCTTAGTCCATGTTCAATTACAGTTATAAACTTGGTATCCATTACCGTTGTATATTCAATGATGCATTCACGAATCAGTTCAGTCATATACTAATGCATCAGACATGCATGTCCAGTATATTAGCCTAACTTATCAGTAATCCCAGTCATGCATTCATGAATCATGTTCAGCTCTGTACTCATGCATCAGATATGCATGTTCAGTATGATAATTTAGTATATCAGTAATTTCAGTCATGAAATCATGCTTCAATTGTGCATGTCCAGTGTCTAAATCCAGTCTATTAGTATTCTCAATTTAATCAGTCTCATTCGAGGATGAATATTTCCAAGGGGGAGATATGTAAGACCCCGCAAAATTCTAAGCTCAACTTAGCCTTTTAAGCTTGTTAAGGGGTCCCAAACTTAGAAAAAAATTCTAGCTAAGTATTCAGACTTAGTATTATTTTGTCCTTCGTAAGTTGGAAACTCTATTTCATGACTCTTATGACCTTAAACTATCGATCTTTAGGTTGATTCATAATCAGGAATGTCAGTAGGTGTTTCCAGACAAGTTTTGGATTTTTTAGATCTCATTTAGACCATGTTTGATTGACCAAAATAGTGAGTCAACGCGATCTCAACACGTCGCATCATCTTTCGCACTGACAGATAATGTTTCCCTCAACTCAGGCAAATTCCAGTGAACTGATGAAGACTCGATGTGATGCATTATCCATCACATCGATGCCAATGATGCAATGCATCGGTCTGCGCATCAACAGTACAATTTTCAGTAATTAAAAAGTCGCTTCCTCGGGGGTATTAGGGTCTTTTTCCCACATCTATCAGCCCCAAAACATGAAATTAAACCCTTTTAAGAGCAAAAACTATTCATTTTTCATAAGTTACTCACCCTAGGAGATTTCAAATTCAATTCAAGGTTCAAGAACTTACCATCAATCTATCAGAATTTAATTATTAAGGTATGCCAAGTGTTGATCCAAGGGTTCCTTCTACCCTTGGACTCCAAGAAACTCTTTTAAACTTCAAGTAGCTTGAGTTCATACTTTCCATGATTTGGATTCAAGTGTATTCATGATTATAATGTTGATTGGATTTCTATCCCATGATTAAGTGTAAGATTTAAGTAAAAACAACTATTATGTATGTAGTATCATGTGAATTTATGTTATGCTTATGTGTTGATTAGTACTATGTGCGTATACATGCCTTCCAATTGTTTAATGAGTTGTTCATAAGAATTAAATAATAAAATTATATCATGTTAGCATGTATTCATGTTCATGTCATGCAAGTGTTTGCTAGAATGTCCTAATGAATGAATGATGATCAAGTAGTTATTTATCATATTTCAAGATTGTGCCATGTCTTATATTATGCTATCGAGTCCTAGGGGTATTTAATACCCGATAATTTATCTGGTTACCAAGACACATAGTCAGTCGCAGGATAGTATCAATCATGTCACGATTAGTAGTACTCTCAATCAGTTACAAAACTCAGAAAGAACTTAGTAGACTCAGTATCAGTCCAGTCCAATTCAGTATTCAATTTAGACCTCAATAAATTTAGTTAGTCAACAGAATTCAGTAGTATTTCATCAGTCAATGAAACTCAGTGAACTCAGTTTAGTTTAGTTAAACAGTATGATCAGTAACAGTTCAGTTCAACTTAGAACAGTTTAGAAATTAGTCCAGGGTCTATTTAGTTGGGACTAGGATTCAGCACCGAGTGAACCCAAGGATGGGGAGTCACCTGCCAGTAGAGGGTATGATCCTTAGAAGCCGTCCTTGTGTTCCCAAACTACATACCAGCGTAGGTTGAGATATCAACCTGCCAGTGAGGGTTAATGAGGTGATCTACCTGCCAATTGAGGGTACCACTGTTCTCGTTCAGAGCACCTACCACATGAGGGTGACTCAGCTTGTCTTTACTCATGGCACAGTACTGAAACCCTTCTAGCTGGGGTTACAGGTTGGACCCCAATTAGTTCAAAGAGGGGAATGTCAATTAAATGATTACCTCCCACAGTCTCAGTTTCAGTTGCAGTCTCAGAATAGAACTTAGTTCAGTTCTACAGATTTAGGATTGTCAGATATAGTCATTCAGTTCAGCATGAAACTCAGTATAGTTCTACAGGATCAAAACTATCAGATGCAGTCACTTAGTTATCAGCTACACAGTATTAGTAAACTCAGATATCAGTAAATTAGTAATTCAAAACTCAGTATCCAGTGTTATCACTACCTTAGTTACAATATACATATTTATGCATGTACTCTCATTCAGTTATAATTTATATTATTTAGTCAGAATTGTTCATGCATCTGAACCCATTACAGTTTAGCCTACCTCACTTTGCATACAGTACATTCAAAGTACTGATGCATACCTTTCTTTTGTGCTATGATGTTTTATATCATAGGTTCAAATGCACGGGCTCCCAATCATCCCTAGCAGTTATAGATTTTTAGCATTCAGAGTTAGTGGTGAGTCATCATAGTTTGAGAAAATGATTATCATTTCTATATTTCAATTTTATTTTAGTATCCGAAGTTAGTTGGGAACTTGTCCCATCAACTCTACATTTCAGACAGTTTAGAGGCTTTTAAGACTAGAGTATTTTCAGACAGATGTTTCAGTTTTGGTATTATTATACAGTATTTAGTTCTATTACAGTATTGAACCGTATGACATTTTTTTACCTAATTTGTGCTTATTACAGTATTATCATTCAGTTAATGCAGCAGGTACCAGTCATGGGTTAGCTTGTGGTCCTTCGGGATTATGAGTACCGTGTAGTATCCGGGGTATAGACTCAGGGCATTACATTATCATATTTTAGTATTTCAGTTTACAGTCTATTTTAAAACTTGTTTTATTCATCGTCATGCATTCTCAGTCTTTATAGTTTTCATGTATTCTTACTTAGTACCCAATGCTACACATTCGGTTAGTTATTACTTATTCACATGAACCCATGTATATTAGCCTAACCTCAGTTAGCATACCAATATTTTCAAAGTACTAATCACATACTCATTTCTTATGCTATGATGTCTTAAATCATAGGCTCAGACGCTCGGATTACTAACCGTACTTAGACTTTCCAATGCATCAGCAGCAATAATTGTGGTGAGTCCTCATCCTTTGAGGATGAGTTATCTTATATTCAGTTATGTTAGTAGTTCAATTATTTAGTCAGTTAGAGTTAGTTAGGTCTTGTCCCATCAACTCACAGTCAGACAGTTTAGAGGCTTTCAGACTAGTATAGACAGTTGATTAATTTTTAGTTGTGATTAGCAGTCGTTTTATCAGTATTGCCAATATATTTCTAGATGTTTTAAACTATGATTCAGTATTGATTTCAGTTGTTAAAACCTTATGGCATTGCATTTAAAATTCTGCACATGTTGTTTATCAGTTTCATTCAGTGCTCACAGCAGGTACCAGCTCATAGGTTAGCTTGTGGTCTCTTAGGATCGTAAGCACCATGTGGCATCTAGGGTGTACTCTCAGAGCATTACATTGACCCATCATATAATGGAAAGTTCAAAAGCTCGATTCTATTCTTATCTTCTTCCCTTGATTTGGCTGACTTATTCATTTTGGGTTATTGAATGATCCTGCTTTATGGTTAGGAACCTGTCCTTCCATCTCCTTATCCTTACTCGTATTTGTCAACCCAGTAAGTGCTTTTAGCAATGCAACTGAAAACTAACTTAGAGACATATGTGTATCATGATCAAGCATAGGTGAAGTTGTTAATATCAGAGACTCCGTGGTGTAGATGGGAGTGCTAACGTCTGTTTCAGATAGCAGCTTTGAAAAGCCCAGTGGTATCTCAACTGAACCTCAAAGATTAGTCATTATCCCACTATTTTGCTCTATTCTTCTTTCTAGCTTTCTGATGCTCGAAATGACTTTGTTTTGATGCAACCCCAAGCTTTCACGCTCAGCTTCGCTATTAACAAGATTGATAAACATTGCTTGACTGGCCATTTCTGATGTTCAACTCTAGTCAACCTTAGAAGAAATAATTTATAATTAGGAACAAACAATACGAACGGGAGTCTAGAATGAATATTCTACTCATTTGAAAATAATGAGTTATGTTCATTCAGAGTGAATAGAAGTTATTAGAGCTCTATGCCACTTAAAGGTTGTGAAAGCTAGAGTATGACATGAATAGGACAATATTAATGTTCGAAAGTCATGATAGTATGTAAACGTTGAAAGCATGTAGGAAGAGGATGTCCTAAAATGATGAATTGTACTAAAAGATAATTAATAAGACTAAAACCTTTTTATCAAAGCAAGAGTTGAAACTAGATATGATTAATATACTAAAGGATGAGTCGGGAGGATAAATTAAAGGGAAGTTTCGAATAGGCCCTAAGGATGTATTGTAGGGTCCTCACATAACAAGAATTTTAAGAGTAACGAGTCCTAAAGTGGAAAACACTAAAAGTAAGGAGTGACTAAGTCAAGAACGAAAACAACAAAATAGGTAAAATATCAAAACATGCATAGAAATGCAACAAATAGAATATAGTATTATGCGCCTTTTCGGGGTCGTGAACCCCTTTGAACTTTGAATGAGACTAACATTCACCGCATCAAGGATGCCAAGGCATCCTAGGTTGAATAGGATGTATATTCCTCAGTAAAAGAAACATGTAGCCAAGACCTAAAGGTTAAAAGTGGGTTTATGACATGATTTCCTCGAGTGGACAACTCGAGAGTGGGAAAGACTATGACTGTCGATGCACCGCTGATTGATCGATCCACAAGGCATTTCCCGAAGATTGTTTTAAGAAAAAATGTTCGTGCAATTATGCAACCGTTTGTAAAAAAAATAAAAGAGGTTCCAAGTGGAGGAAAACATGAGCGGAATGCCAGTTATAAAGTAGTAACATATAGCACATAGCAAAAATACAATAACATGCATAACAATATTAAAGTAAATTAGCATCAAAACACATAGAGAACCGGAGAAAAAAAAAGGGAGATGGGATAACCATGGAGAACACATACAAAGGGGAAAATAAGAGTAATAAGCATGCAAAAATAAATTATGATCAAAATAAATAATAAAAAGAGGAAAGGGACAAGGGAAAAAACGTCAGCATGTAGGAAATAAATAGCCAACAAATGAAAAAAAATAAGGTGATCATGAAAATAAAACAAACAAAGAATAAGAATCCCACAAAAATACAAACTCGTAATGGTTAGAACCTAAATATCCCCAGCAGAGTAGCCATTCTGTCGCACCCCATTTTTCTCACGAAAATCGAGATTCGACGTGACCACTCTTTTTAGGATTGTTTTGAAGAGTGTGAAGAGTTGCCACCTAACGTATTAAGGTGCGTTAGGGCACCGATCTAGGCTAACTACAAATCAATTTTTGTTATTTAGTAATACTTCACTAGAAATTTAGGTAACAATTACCTCAAAAGGAAGGTGTTAGGCACCTTTCGAGGTCCACAAAGGTGGTTCTCGGTTGAATTCGTATTTTACATGGAGATTTTATGTGATAAAAAAAAGGTCACCTATTATTAACTTAATGTTAACTAAGTGATAAATTAATAAACAAACATCCTTTATTTATTTCTTATTATTAACTAGGTGGAGATAAAAACAAGACAAATAATGTAAAGTAGAGAAGCGAGTAGAGAGAAGGTAAAATAATTTATAGCAGCAATATTTATTAATTTAAAAACCTAAACTACCCCAAGAAAATAAGCATGTAAAGTAAATGTAAAAAATAAAGGAGAAAGAATTTGCCAAATCAAACAAAGAATGGTTTTGGTCTCATTTGGATCAGAACCCCAACTTATTAATCATTATCCGACCCACTAGCCGGATTCTTAAATAAGTAACAATGTCAAACGTCGTGTAGTGTCTTTGGGTATCATCACTTCTGAATGACTACCCGCCCCACCCCATCTAGGATGGTTGATAACCTAAAGGCGCACTAAAAAGGATAAAACTCACGCCTTTAGAAATGCCTGTCATCCCACCTATTGCCCATGAGGCATTGAGCTTTGCTAATTTAAATTTTTGGTCTAGACAAAGAAAGCTATATTTCCTAGGACTCAAAGTGCGTAAAACACAAAGGACGTCACGTAGCACATAATGATCTTAAGTTGGCCTCTTCGTTAATTAAAGTGATTAATGTGATTGACATGCAAACAATTATTTATATATTGTGATTAAGCCTATGGGCATACTGCAAAGTGATACACGGTCATTAACATCAGAAATGATTAAGACAACTAACAATTTATTTCAAAAGTAGTGCAGAAAACTGAACAAAAACTGTGCAGGAATTTGTTAAAATATGCAGTAAATTAATGAGACAGTGCAGGAAAATAATTTAAAACGTGCAAAAAAATTATTTTAACAATGCAGAAATTATTTCTAGTGCAGAAACATGATTAGTCCATGTGGAAAATTATACCATAGTGCAGCAATTATTTTACAAATGTCCAAAAAATTACTGAAGATGTGCAGAAACCTTTTCTAGAGGTGCATCAAAATTACTTTGAAGGTGTCAAAAATTTACTTTTTAAAAAACATGTTGTAGTTTGTTTTAGAATGCAGAAGTTTGTTGAATGAATGAAAAGTTTTGAATGTGTTGCCAAAGTGAGTTAGAAGTTTGTGAGAAACTAACCTAGGAGTTACATGGAAATGTTCAAAATTAATTTAATATGTCGATATTTAATTATCAATCCTAAATTTTGATTTCTAAGTGATTAAAACAAAATTAATACTATATTATATTTGCCTAAGTGACAAAATTCTATTAACAAATCCTAGATTTGTTTGCCTAAGTGATTCACGTAAGCACACAAAAGCACATAAACACCTAAACCTAGGTTATGTTTGCCGACATGATTTATAGAGCAAATAAATCCTTGCTCACAAGCAGTCCCAAATTTATTGTTACATTAGATGTTTACACAGGCATTATTACAGACATAACAAATGAGGAAAAGAAGGAAAACTAAACTAAAGGAAAAGTCCGTCCTCCCCAAAAGCCCAGAGACCCTTCGAATTTAACTTTCTTCCATAAGTATGTTAGCATGATCAAAGTGCACAAAAGAACCAACTAATAGAACTCATTCAAAGAAGTTTTAATGTTCATGTTATCCTTATAAACATGTTTTCACAACCAACGAATAAATTCACCCCGAGAACATGTTACAAATATTACAATAGTCAAGTCAATGTGAACAAGATAAACAAAGTGACAGATTATAGATACCATATCAAGAACATTATTTGTAAGAGCCACAAACAAATAATTTGTGACGATCAATACTTAAAGGTATTATGAAAAAAAAAACATACCACTTAAGCGTAAAAACAAAGACGCAAAATCAAACTGGGAAAGAATGAAGAAGAAAACTATAGCCTTGAATAGAATCAATAGAAGCCAGTCAATCCCCAAAGCAGCAATTGAGAATATATGTCTTGCGAGTTGATGATGTTAAGCCATAAAAGAGGAGAATGCAATTATGTTTTCTTATTTTTGTAAAGAGAGGATAGAAGGGATGATAAAAGGTGTCTGAATACAAATGAGGGGTGGCCTTTATATAGTGAAGGGATCACAATGATAAAAGGGAAGAAGAATAGTTGATGTAATATATCAACGATATTTTTCTTAAATGTAAAAATCACACTTAATAATATAAAATCAGTCAAAATAGATAAAAGGAAAGACAAAATATCAATCAATCCAAATTTCCTTAACTAAATATAGTGAATCAATCAATTACGTTTACCATTAATAGAGAAGTAAAAATGAGAGAAGAAAACCAATTATAGCCCAGCTAGAATCAATTACAAATGACATCACAATTTTAACAAATAGCTATCACACAATTTCAATTCTAATGAGAAAAACAAATCAAATTATCACATTTAGCAAGCAAATACCACACTGGACAAAGTTCAAAATTGAGCATAACTGTGCACCCCATTAATTTTGAATCGAAGATACGGACCCAATCACAAGACATACATCGGAGTTGAGAATGATTGACGGCTAACTAAATTCATCCTAAAAAAACTCATTGTGTCAAAAAAAACTTGGGATGTATTCAAAAAAGCTGTCATGAACTTTAGTGTTTTTCGGCGATGTTTGACTGGAGCTCGGAGACGGCGAAGTGAGGCGACTGTCAGTTTGCTGGTGGAGAGAGAAGAATGGAGCAGTAGCGACAACTATGGCCACTGCTTTGATAGAGGGGCGGCGCCGGCTGCTGGTTACTAAGTTCGCCAGAGATGGTGAAAGTAGAGGGTTCGCTGGAGTTGATGTTGTCGTTGGTAGCGGTGGATGGTGGCTGACTGGTTCATTAGACATTTTTTCAAGGGGAGCGGAGCTAGTTTTGGGGTTTCATCGGCGTTGATGAACTATCACTGGTCATGGTTGACCGAAGTTTGATAGAGAGAAAGTAAGAGGGTAAAGAGAGAAGGGTGAGTTGCGGTTCCTATGAGTTAAAAATGAGATTAGGGTTTGATTATTGTTTAAAAAGTAAAGGGGGGATTTGATCTCAACCGTTAGATCAATTTTGATCAACGACTGAGATTTAAGATTAGGTGGAATTCAAAAATGTGGCTAGAATTGTAATTGAGTCTAATTAGGCTAAAATTGATAAAATCAGGCTAGAAAATAAGTGAATTAAAAAATATTAAATCAACTTAGATTGTGGATTAATAAATGTAATATAAAAATAATAATAGTAAAAATAAATAATATAATTATTCTCATATTAGTCACGAATAAATTGCGTAGATAAAAATACGACACATACTATATTATAATAATAATAATTCAAAATAAAATCGACACCTATAAATTATGAATACAAAATTTTTTAAAAAAACCGAAAATAACAATAATAAAAATAGTGATAATAATATTAATAATATTAGTAATAGACAACATATTTGTGAAATGTGAGCGTGTATAGTTACGAAAAATAATAAAATTATGTAAAATATCATATTTGAATTAATAAATCATAAAAAGTAATAAAATAATTTGAACATTTTTTAAAATCATGAATGTGACACGTCATTATTTATTTGATATGTAAAAAATATTAATTTTAAAAGTTAAATATTTTTGACAAAATAGCAGCCTAAGAGAGTATCAGAAGGTCAAAATTGAGTGTCAACGAAGCTTTACTGGTAAAAACTTTAAAATATCATTTTAAAATCATGATTAAAAGTTATTTTTGAAGATGCAATTAATTAAAAATAATGAAAATATTATTTAGGACTTTACCCAAGCAAGTATGATGAGAAACCCTAAGAAATTGCCTTTTTCGAAGGTTGATGGTCCAAAAATGATGAAAATCATAAAAATGAGGTTTATATGTTGTTCTGTGAACAGTAACTCATGAACGTGGTCAACCCTTCGCATTCGCTACGGTCAATGCTAATCAGGCCACTAAAATGACCTTCGCATTCGCGAAGGCTGGTGATTCAGGCCTTTATGTCAATGACAGTCTCATTGCATACGTGAAGAAGGGCGAACAGGCCTGGACCCAAGTACCCTTTGCCAACACGACCTTTCACTTAGCGTTTGCGATGAAAGAAAGAAATCCTTCTCTGTGTTCACGACAAGAGGCCAATGTTCATAAAGAAGGATGTGGCTTGCACTAGATATCAACAAAAATGTTGATTTTGCATGGTTCTGAATTCTCTTAACCAACTCTTGAAATTCATTTGGAATCCGACAAAAATAAACTATATATGCTATTAGACTGTTTTTGGCGTTCTGGACTCAATGGTAACATATAATTTTCAAAAAATGTTGTTTCAATAAATTAACCTCTAAGATCCCCTTTTCACCATTTTTCAAACAAAGGATCAAATTATAAAATAAATGTTTCAAATCCAAAAGAACCATTCTACTAACCCAAATTCGATATTTCTAACCTATTGAATTGTTAAAATTTTCATGACACTTAGAACATCAAATATTGATTGAAGTCAATTTATGACTTTTAAGTTTCTAATAATCACAAGCTTAGCCAAATCATTTTTGATTGCATTGGGAACCATGCCAACCATCTACACACCTCAAAATCGACATGTAGTAACTATGAGAAAAGACAAAATGATCAAAACAAATAAAAAGTAAAATTTCTCAAATCAGGTCATTACAATTTCCAACAAGTTAGTGTTTAAGCTATATTTATATTTATGTCATTATATAGCATCTTATGATTATTTATCCTCGATTTATATAATGATCCATTTCATCATTAAAAAATTATCAATGATGAATTGATGAAAAATAAGCCATTCCTCAATATTAACTTGAGCCCAAAATAGACATCATTTTATTTATTATTTCATCTCAAATTTTTTGGCTAATATTTAAATCTTTTGATGTGTTTGGATAGACTCAAGTCCAATGCGTTTAATTATTCATGAGTATTAATATCAGTACTATAGTTTGGAAGTTCATTAGATATGAATTAAGGTCGTACAAAATCCCTAACACAAATTTAACTTTAAAACTTTCTTATCGATAGAGTTTCGATGTGGGTTCTATTAGGGTCAACTTCAAATGACCACATATACTAGAATATAAGGATTTAATAGGTCTAATACCTACCAAATGAAAGATATCTGAGTTTTATTTCCAACACAATAAACCGTTTGTCAATCCGAATTCGGAGTAAAAAGTTTTGACTGTTTTACTGAGCACTGTTCGAGCTGAAATGGGATTTCACTGTAGCAAATTTTTTTATGGTATTTAAATCAAATTCAGTCATATTTTTTATCTAAAAACCCCAAATTTCATTACCCAACCCTAAAGAGCTGATTTTTCAAAGCTTAAGGTGAAATTCCTTCGTTGAGGAAAGTTTTTCCATTATTTTCTTCGTCTTTTAATCCTTTAACATCTTAGAATCCTTAGAAAGACCTTTAATGGTGGATTTTTTTTCTGGAAAATACTCAATATGACCTAAAGCTTATTCTAAACTACAAATTAAAGATTTTTAACATGAATTGCATAAACTAGATTATGAATTTTGATGGTTAGGAACCTTGAATTCCATAAAGATAAGACCTTTAGCATAAAACTCTATTAATGGAGATGAGTTAAGCTTGAAAGAGCTAATTAATGGTTAATTGAACTTGTAGAATGATATAGACCTTGAATTAAGGGTAGAATTAGTGCTCTTGAATCCCCAAAATATTTGTTTGAAGAGTAATTATTTAATTACTCTTATAATTCCTTGATTTTTAAATAATTGATTATTCCAAGGCATGAAGGAAAGAAAAGAGCATCCTTGTTGCAACTTTCTTCTTTCAAAAGCTTGGCGTCCAGGTAGGCTAGGTTTAATGAGTAGAATATTGTGTTATTTTATAATTTTATAATTTATAATTGATGGGAGAAAGCATGTCTAGGCCTGCGAGCATGGAGTTGTTATGGATAAAGACACGAGAACTTAACTTTAATCTCAAAAACTATATTATTAATTAATTATGTGATATTTATGATATTATGTGATATATGACCACAAGGAGATTGCTGTAAATGAAGTATGTGGACATGATAATTCTTAGTTGTTCTAGTGATGAACCTAGTGGAGTTATAATGATATTAAGTTGTATGTATTGAACAATAATATGATGAGAAGAATCATGCTAGGATCAAGTATTGTTGAACATAGTAATATCTAAAGGATAAATGACTTGAATTAGTGTGATGATTGTATTATATGAAAAGAGGTAGTGACATTTTAATAATTAATGAGTAAGTAATGCAACAATAGTGACTTGAATCTTAAGTATTAAATTGTGATTTATTTTATAATATTCTTGGTTTGGTATTGATGAAAACACATTATATATTGGTTGCTCATGAGAGTCTAAATTGATAATAATGATGATTTATTGAATTATGCATATAAGAGGCTTAATTGATAATAATAACTCCTTGAATTAATGCCATGAATGACTTTTTGGTGATCGTTATGAATTATTGAAATAATGCCCTTGAGAGGGTCAAAATATTGATAAATGAAAGAACTTGATTGAATTTCTTTATGATTTTAAGTGCACTTGTAAATTTAGTATGCCTTATTGCATCTCGAAAGATAATGTGAATTTAATAAAATGTATATAATATGATTATGGAGGATCGGGTACCACTCCAGTACAAATATGAATATTGATAATATTTATTTATGGAGGATCGAGTACTGCACCAGTATGAATATGAATATTGATATTACTTATTTACAAAGGATCGGGTACCGCATCGTACGACTATGAATATTGATATTACTTATTTATGGAGGATCGGGTACCGCGCCAGTACAAATATGAATAGTGATGACATTTATTTATGAGGATTGAGTACCACACCAATGCGAATATGAAAATTGATAATACTTATTTATGGAGGATCAGTACTATGCCGGTACGAATTTGAATATTGATAATATTTGTTTATGAAGTATCGGGTACCACACCGGTATGGTACATGGAATTAGATTGTCCCCTGCAGGTCATGACTAGTTGGGTAAGAATAAGTCCCTTAGTATGTGTGTACAGATTAGTGTTGATTTTGGAAGGTCATGTGGTTTAATAAGCTGATAACACGTTAATGGTGTTCAAATTATGATATTTAGAAGGACGTAATTGTTACTTATGGAAAGATTGTTAGTAGCAATGTAGCTGATACTAAATTTTGGCATTGCTACTTTATTAATTTCTCAAGCAATATAGCTGACGTTAAATTTTGATATTTCTGCGAGATATGATTGGATTGGATGCCACGAGCCGACATGATGATAATAATAATAAAGGAACCGATCGATAATAAAGTGATATAGATTGATGAATCCAATGAATAATCTCAAAGAAACGATTCCGAAATTTCTATAATTGAATTAGTCCTTTTTGAAGAGTATTTATAAGATTGCTAATGATACTTGAGTTCTATGGTGTGTCTTATTGAGATGTGAGTTGACTTGTATTCCCTACTTAATTGTATCCTTGATATTGATTGGGTGATATGTATTTGAAATAGTGAAACTTTGTACTTATATGTTGGTTGACTTACTTCAATTATACGTGTTGTAATCGTAGATTACCAGAATGGCTAGTTATCATTCTTTAATATTATAAGAGAGTATTTGGTTGTTAGTTCGAGAGTTTAGGTTGGGTTGTCTATAATTATGAGTTTGTTCCTGTGAATGTGAGTAATGAAAAAGATAAGGTGAATAAAGAAGGATAATGATGTATTAGCATTAGATTGTGGTTGATGGTGTGAATTAATGAGGCTAGAATATGTTAGTAATGAATATAATACTGATGGAGTTGGAAGAGTAGTTAGAGGATGTAACTTATATAGGTAAAGTAATAATGTTATTACAACCTTAGTTGGATTATATTCTTTTCAAAATGTTATGATTTATTTTTCTTAATTTTATTTTATGTTATATAAACTAACACGGTCCACCGATGATGCCTACCAGTATGTGTTGTTGTACTGAACCTACTCTTCTACATTTCTTTTTGGGGTATAGAATGGATGCAGGTTAGTTTGCCGTTACTAGATGGATGACGATATTCAACAGTAACCACTGCACTTCTTTCCCGACAGATGTTGGAGTTTTCGTATTATTTATTTTATTGTCAGTCTATTCTGTAATAGGTAGCTCTTTTACATATTTGACCAAGTCTTGGGGTAGTGAAGGACAGTTATAAGAAGTTTTTGAAAAAAATTATTTATTAATATTTAATTTGCTTCATTATATTTAATCCGATATTTTCTTAAAAACAGAAGTCTTCCGCATATTTTTAGTTGGGTAATAAGGGTTCTCCTAGCTACTTAGGATAGCATAGGTGTCCGCATGGTCTTTTAGTTTGGATTGTGACAGTTTAGTTTGTCATAGTTTTGTTTTTCATTTTTATACGATTTTATAGAATATCTTAAAATCAGTATCAAATTTTTTATTTTGAATTAAGTTTAATTTTAGTATGGTTGCTTTTTTTAGAATGAAATATTGAAGAGTTGGTCCAGATGATGAGTTAATGGTACTTCAGTCATCACTCAGATGTAAGTTATTCCCTCCCCATCAAATACGCAAAGCAGTTTGTTTTTTGGAACATTATAAATATGATGATAAAAATAAGAAAAAAGATTTTGTAGTCTACACGCCAAAATTACACATGAAGACTAATAACAAAGTACTTGTTGTAAAAAAAACTAAAATAATGAAGTACACAAATTTTGATATTTTATAGAAAAATACTTTGAGATGGAACATGTTAGAATTTAGTTTGGTTTTTATTTTTTTGATATTCTTTTATGATGTTTTATGTGTAGTTTTGTTTTATCATTATGAAAAATTAATTTTATGTGTTTTATAATTATTTTTTGTATTTGACAGGTATGTGAGAGATATTGTTAGTTTCTTGATAGATGATCTTTTCATTTTTTGCAATAGCAACTTTCAGATTGTGATCTTCTACTTTATCATAATCATTTTTTTTGTTGATGACCGTATGTATGTTGTCAATATTAAAAGGTTCTACTGTGTTATATATGGATATTACAACTATATCTAAATTGGTTGTTACTTTATGCTGTTGTTTTGGGTACATAATCTGTATGTTTGCTCAATACCCCTCAATCAAAGTTTAAGACAGTTTCTAGAACAACACTGAAGTTTAACACCTTCAACACAAGTTCAACATGAACTATCAAAGAAGTACGTTTATTTAACAGAAATAAGATGAAGTAGAAGTAGAACCAAGTCCTCCAATTTCACGGAGTGTCCTTAAGGAATTAATTACCCTCAAGTACCCAAGGTTGTAGTATTTTTCCTTCCAGGAAAAAATGGCTCACAATTTGAATGTAGCGGTGCCTCAAACGTTCAGATTCTTTGAAAGCACTCAACGACTGATGATCACAAAGAGTTTTTAGAAGAAGAATGTTTTTTCAGTACTCAAAATTATGTACATACCTGAGTAAAAGTTCAGGTATTTATAGCCATCAAGTGTCCCTACGGAAAGGAAGCAATGGTTCATAGAAAGGTGTATCATTTCAAAACACTTATGTCTGTCCCTTCTGAAACAATGTGTCTTTTTTGAAATGTCATATCCGATCAAACAATCACCTCTTTTTCAAAACAGCATGTCTTTTTCTCGTAGGGTTGTGTCCTTAAAGAGGTGTGTTTGTGCATGCATTTACATGGCATTCATGAAGAAAAGAATTATTTTCATTGGATTTTTGGATTATTAATTTTCACTTATTTTTCCAAGTTTCAAATAAACTTTTTCTAAAAAAATTAATCTTTTGATCGATCCAAATGCAAATCCAAATTCAAATTCAAATTTGAAGCCGAAGCCAAGCCGAGCGAGTGGCAACGACAGCGCGAGGCACCTCTTGGTTCTTGCCTCACTATCCATTTGAAGGTGTGTTTCTTAATAAAAACACATGAAAGTTGCTTTCTCCCACCAATGTGAGAGGAGTAGACTTTCCTTTAAGTGAGTACACTTTTCTTTTAAGTGAGCTCACTTTTCCTCCAAGAATTCCCTCTATTTTCCATTCATACATCCAATTGAACCCAGCAATCCCCCACATGAATGGGGAATGACTATTCTTTATAAACCTTTACGGACAAGTATGTGATCAGCAAGCAAAGACTGATTGCATCTGGATAAGTGGGTTTCCCTTTGAACTTTCCATAGTGAACATGCATCGGATGTGCTCGGTCAATAGATATATTTGATATCTTTGAACCATCAAATTTAGTGTACACCTAGGCAACACATGTCACACAACCAGCCTTTTACCGTTTATGGTTCTCACATTTTATTTGTTTCAGCCATGAACACGTCTTGATTTCATGAGAGCTTAGGGAATAGGCCTTTACTAATATTCTTTTTTAAGCGGCTTCCACTTCACCCTTACATAGGTTATTTCTAAACTCTCAATCCTACAGATTAAACTATTTGGTCAAATCTGTCAAATTTAAATAATCATTAAAAATCTTTACACCATAAGCCTTATCCTTGTTTCTTAAACATTGTCTACATCATAAGAATGGATTGGGTATATTGACAATGTTGAACCATCAATCACAACTTTGTTTGATATCCTTGAACCTAGCTCTTGGGTCCAGTCTGCTAAGTAGAGTTACCTCTATGCTGACTTGTCCTGGCCATAAACCCATTTCCTTCGATGTTCTCTCAACTCCTTCTCTAGATAGGCATTTTGTAAGTGGATCCAACATATTATCCTTTGACTTCACATAGTCAACAGTGATAATTCCACTAGAGAGAAATTCTCTAACCGTTTTATGTCTCCATCTTATATGATGAGATTTACCGTTATACATCATGTTCCCTACACTACCTATCACCACTTGGCTATCACAGTTTATACATACTGGTGCCAATGATTTGGGCTAATAAGAAATATCTTTCAAGAAATCCTAGAGCCATTCAACTTCTTCACCGACTTTATCTAATGCAATAAATTCAAATTTCATTGTAGAGCGAGAAATACATGTCTATTTGGACAATTTCCAAAAGACTGCTCCTCCATCTAAAGTAAATATATATCTACTCATGGATTATACTTTATTCAATCTGGTGATCCAATTTGCATCACTATATCCTTCAATTATCGTTGAATATTTATTATACTGCAAAGCATAGTCTTGAGTGTACTTAAGATACCCCAAAACTTTTTTCATTATCATCCAATAAGTTTTATTGGGATTACTCGTGTACCGACTCAACTTACTAATAGCACATGTTATGTCTGGCCATGTATAGTTCATGATATACATTAAACATTCCAAGACTCTTGCGTTGTCCAATTGTGAGTCACTTTCACCTTTATTCTTTGGAAGCGCAAAGCTCACGTCCAATAGAGTCTTGGCAATATCAAAATCCAAATACTTGAGCTTGTCAAGTACCTTTTCAATGCAATAAGACTGTGAAAATGCCAACCCTTGTGGAGTTTTATGGATTCTTATTCCTAATATCACATCAACAAATCCAAGGTCTTTCATATCAAACTCTCTCAAACATTCGTTTTGTAGCATTTATGTCAGAAATGTCTCTAATGATGATCAACACATCATCTACATAGAAACAAACAATGATCTTGTGATTTGGAGTGTCTTTAATGTAAAACCATTTATCATATTTGTTTATCTTAAACCCGTTTGCCAACATAATTTTGTTAAACTTTGTATGCCACTATTTAGGTACTTGTTTTAGTCCATAGAGTGACTTAACAAGTTTACACACCTTTTTTTCTTTACTAGGAACCACAAAACCCTCCGATTGTTCCAAGTAAATTTCTTCATCCAATTCTCCATTTAAGAATGCTATTTTCACATCCATTTGATGGATTTCAAGACCAAATACCGCCGCCAAGGCAATTAACATTTGAATTAATGTTATCTTTATTACAGGTGAGTATGTATCAAAATAATCAAGGTGTTCCTTCTATTTGAAGCCTTTAATACAAGTATTGCCTTGTAATTATCAATAGTACCATCTGCTTTATTTTTCTTTTAAAGATCCATTTAGAACCTAAAGGCTTACTTCCTGGAGGAAGATCAACCAACTCCTAAGTATGGTTTCTCAAGATTGAATCAATCTTACTATTGACTGCCTCTTTCCAAAAGGATGAGTCTGAAGATGACATTGCTTCTTTAAATATTTAAGGCTTATTTTTTAAGGGAAATGTTACACAATCTGATCCAAATGAAGCTGACATTCTTTGACGTGTACTACATCTTGGATTCTCATCATTATGTACATCCTCACTTGGTTCATATCGAGGTCGTTTAGACCCTCCATTAGAATGTTCATATCTAGTTTTAAACAGATAAATATGTTCAAAGAACTCAGCATTATCTGATTCAATTATCGTATTTTCATTGATATTCAGATGTTTGAATTTATGAATAAAAAAACCGACATACTTTAATACTTTTAGTATATTTTATGAACACGCAATCCACTGTCTTAGGTCCTATCTTTATCCTTTTAAGTATAGGAACTTGGAATTTCGCTGGACACCCCCACACTTTAAAATATTTCAAGTTGGGTTTCCTTTCTTTCCATTTTCCATTTGGAATTGATAGTGTCTTACTGTGGGGAACTCTATTAAGTATTTGGTTAGCTGTAAAGATAGCTTCCCCCATAAGTTTTGTGGTAAATCTGAACTTATAAGTACGATATTCATCATTTTCTTTAAGGTTTGATTTTTTCTTTCCACAATTCCATTAGATTGAGGTGAATACGGAGCCGTGGTTTGATGGACAGTTCCATTTTCTACACAAATTTCCATAAAGGAAGATCATATTCTACACCCCTATCACTTCTTATAGTTTTGATATTTTCTCTAACTGATTTTCAACTTTTGTTTTATATTGCCTAAACGTATCTATTGCTTTATCCTTACTATTTAGAAAATAGACATAACAATACCTAGTGCAGTGGTTAATAAAAGTTATAAAATTCTTTTTTCCACCAGGAGATAGTGTTGACTTCATATCACAAATGTCGGTGTGTATTAAGTCTAAGGAATTGGAATTCCTTTCAATGGACTTATATGGATGCTTAGCATACTTTGATTCCACACATGTTTGACATTTTGATTTATTGTATTCAAAGTTTGGCAAAACTTCTAAGTTAATCAGTTTTCAATAAGTTTTGTGATTGACATGTCCTAATCGTTCATGCCACAATTCATTAGACTAGAGCAAATAAGAAGAAACAGAACTTTTATTGATTTCAATTGTCATTACATTCATTTTAAATAAGCCCTCGATGAGTTAGTCTTTTCCTACGTACACTTCACCTTTACTAAGTATAATCTTGCTTGAAATAAATACACATTTGAATTCATTTTTGTCAAGAAATGATATGAAAATTAAGTTCTTTCTCAACTCCGGTACATAAAGGACATTATTAAGAGTCAACACTTTGCCTGACGTCATTTTCAAGCAGAATTTTCCCATCCCTTAAACTTTTGCAATTGCAGAGTTTTCCATATAGATCTTCTCTTCGCCTTGAACCGGAGTGTATGCAGCGAACAACTCTTTATTGGCGCAAACGTGACGGGTGGCACCGGAATCCATACACCATTTTCTAGGATTTCCCACCAAGTTATATTCAGAAAGCATGGAATATATATAGTCCATTTCATTCTTGGATTCAGCCATATTGGCTTGATCCTTCTTTTTGCCTTTCTTTGGGGCACGGCAGTCTGTTGACTTGAGGCCAATCTTTTCATAATTAAAGCACTTCTCCTTGAATTTTTTCTTCGGTTAATTGCTTTGTTTTCCAGCTTTCTTCCATTTGTTAGAGTTGTTGGGGTCTTCTTCTATAGTGTTTTCTCTACTCATTGCAGAATTTCCTTTCGACCTCCTCTCTGCGGCTTTGTTGCCTTTCTCAATGCGCAGCCTCACAATGAGGTCTTCGGCCGTCATCTTCTTCCTCTTATGTTTAAGGTAATTTTGGAAGTCCTTCGACAAAGGTGGCAACTTCTCTATTATTGCAGTAATTTGAAAGGCTTCGTTCATAACCAAAGCTACAATAAAGTTCATGTGAACATTGAGAATATATTTAACATGTTCAAATAAGGTATTCACTATATTCATACCTTCAGTAAGTAGATCGTGGATGATAACTTGCAATTCCTGTACTTGAGATACGACAGTATTACTGTCAATCATTTTGTATTCAAGGAACCTTGCAACATAGAACTTCTTAGTTCCAGCATCCTCAGTCATATACTATCGTTCTAGCACATTCCACAACTCTTTTGATGTCTTCATTCCGCTGTACACATTGTATAAATCATCTTGGAAGCCACTTAGGATATAATTCTGCATAGGAAATCAAAATATTTCTATGCCTCTATTACAATGATATACTCCTTGTCCGATGTTTCTTTGGGGAATTCTGGAGCATCTTCAGATATAAATTTTTGAAGACACAAAGTTGTCACATAGAAGTACATCTTCTGTTGCCATCATTTAAAATCTATACCCAAAATTTTTTTGGATTTTTCCGCTGGTGCCATAGCTGGTGGCGCAGTTGTGTGACTGGTTGTAGCAACATTTGTTGCTGCTACACTTATCCCACCATCCGTAGTCATTTTTTCCATCATAACAAGGCAGTCAACTTTAGTATATCAAAAAACGAATTACAAGTTTGTAGCAACTTTAAATAATACTTATTTCTAGTTTAACGATGAGGTTTTTATGTCTTCTATTCGTTACTTTTAACTTGTGATGAAGTTTTTATTTCTTCAAATCACTTGTTAAGTTAAAACAGAGTAGAAAGCATAAAACTTTAATTTCTAGAAACCAAACAATACAGATTATGGATTAATTCCTTAAGACTGTTGTTTTGGGTACACAATCTGTATGTTTGCATAATATCCTTCAATCTAAGTTCAAGACAGTTTCTAGAACAACACTGAAGTTCAACATGAACTATCAAATAAGTATGTTTATTTAATAGAAGTAAGATGATGTAGAAGTAGAATCAAGTCCTTCGATTTCACAGAGTGTCCTTAAGGAATTAATTCCCCTTAAGTACCCGAGGTTGCAGAATTTTTCCTCCCAGGAAAAAATGGCTCACAATCTGAATGTAGTGGTACCTTAAACATTCAAATTCTTTGAATGGACTCAACGACTAATGATCACAAAAATTTTTTGGAAGAAGAGTGTTTTTTCAGTACTTAAAATTATGTACATACCTGAGGAAAAGTTCAAGTATTTATAACCATCAAGTGTCCCTTCGGAAAGGAAGCAATGGTTCATGGAAAGATGTATCATTTTGAAACAATCATGTTTGTCCCTTCCAAAACAATGTGTCTTTTCTAAATAGTCATAACTGATGGAACAGTCACCCCTTTTTTGAATCAGTGTGTTTTTTCTTAAGGGTTGCGTCCCTAAAGAGGTGTATTTCTGTATGCATTTACATGACATTCATGGCGAAAAAAATTATTTTTGTTGGATTTTTGGATTATTAATTTTCACTTATTTTTCCTAGTTTCAAATAAACTTTTTCTAAAAAATTGATCTCTCAATCGATCATTTGACAAATTCAGATCCAAATCCAAATCCAAATCCAAATTCGAATCTGAAGCCAAGCCGAGTGAGCAACGACAGCGCGAGGCACCTCTTGATGGTGGATTATCAGAAACTAAATTGATTGGTGTATACCTCTATTTAATCTTCTATATGGCGGGTGCTCTGCCATTAGAGCAGAACTCCACAATCATACAACAAAAAAATCTCAAAAAAAAAATCGCAGTAACAAAAATCAACAAAAAATATTCAAAATACATAATATATAGAATTTGTGGAAGAGATAATATGCAATAACTGCAAATTAATAGTTACCTTAATTAGTGGAGCACGATCTTTATCTACAAGGTGGAAAAAACAAGAGAAAATGAAATGAAAATCTGAAAAATAGAAGATATTTGAGAAAAAAAATAAAAGGTAAAGTAAGAAAGGAAAGAGATAAAATGTTGGAGTGAAAATAGGAGAAGTTACCCTTGATAACTGTAAACACGGGTGGTGGAGTGGTCCAACCAAGAAAATGTTATTTTTGCTATAAAACATAATTTTGTGAAAGTGTTGCTATTTATTATAATAGATTAATATATACTTATTTTTCTCATGCTTCTCTTATCAATATTTTTTTCTTCACTTACCGTATATTTTAGGAGCCTCTCACTTTTCAAGTCTTAAAAGTTCTTCTTTTATCGCAATTCTTCTCATATAGCTTATTAGAAGTCAATATTATAACCTTCCGATAATATATCCAATAAATTATCCTAATAGAAAAAAAATTATTACCCTCTCATCATCTAATGTCATGATCTTTCGGATAATAATTATGTTCAATAGATAATTATTCTTTAAGCATATAAATCCATGAAAGTTTTGGTTTATATTATAATTTTACTCCTTTCCTATAAAGATTTTTTCTCTTTGTCGATTTGTTGTGTAATTTTCTAAACTACTCTAAAATTTAATAAATTAATTAAGAAAATATTTGATCAAGTATAAGATCTCAATTTTAATAGCAGTAACAATAATAAAATATAGAAACATTCTTTTTCAATTATTATTAATTATAAGTACAGTGTACGAAAAATGATAGAATCCTCATCTTCTTGGTCTTGTTTCTTTTCAAGCAACTCCAATCTAAGGTATGCACTTGATTTTCCTGTCGGGATAAGATTTTTCTACGATACGAACATATTCAACGACTTCTATATTCTTAAGTTTTAATGTTAGATTTTAAATTGGACTCCACAATTATTACTCTAACTAAAACTCATATTAATATAATATCGAACAGTAACAACGTATTTAGCGTAATTTCACAAAGTGTGGTTAAAAAAAAAATAAAGTTTACGCAATCTTATTCTTACCTTAAAGATAGAGAGATTGTTTCCAATAGACCTTCACCCACTTAGTCAGGCTAAACCTATCAAAGGAAACTTTGAAAAATTAGCCAACAAATTAAATAACTTGACTAGAGGTGTCAAATTGGTGGATTGGATTAGGATTGAAGATATTAAATAAGTTGAACTGGGTATCGGGTTGGGTCATGACCCGCCCAAATTCACTTTGAGTTGAAATAGGTAAAAATCGAGTTGGGTTTTGACCCGTCCAATTTAACCCGCTTAATCTAAAAAATATTATCATATTAATATTTACCCCTTGTAAAGAAAATAAATTTGATTGGTTTGAAAGGTTGGGTGGATGGTTAGGGAGTGAGGTAAGAATATTTTTTAAAAATTTAATTTTTTTAAAATAAAAATTTATATTTTAGGGAGGGGTGTGGGGTAAGGAGTCGGGGTGGTTTTTAGGATGGGGATTGAGGTCAATTTCTTTTTCAAAAAAAGAAATTTATTTAAAAAAATTAAATATTTTTTTTCTTAAAAAAATAAAATTGGGAGCGGGCAGGGTGTAGGGGTGTAGGTGTGTGGGGTAGGAGTTAGGGAAAGGATGGGGATTGAGGTAAAGGTTTTTTTACAAAAAAAAAATAAATTTAGTTTTATAAAAAAATATACGAATTTTTTTTTTTTTGGGGGGGGGGGGGGGGGGGAATGTGTCGTATAGGGGAGGACAGTGTGGGGGTGTAGGGAGTATGGAGAGATGGGGTAAAATTAAATTTTTTGTTCAAAAAAAATATTTATTTTCTTTTAAAAATTAAAAGATTTTTAATATTTTAGGGTGGGTGTTGGGGTAGGAAGGGGGAATAGGGATGAGGTGGGGTGGAGACAAGATATAAAATTTATAAAGAGTTTTTTAAGAAATAAAAATAATTTATTTAAGGGAGGCGGGGTGGGGTGGGGTAAGTTGGCTTGTAGTGGGGTTGGGGTGAGATAAGGTTGGTGATTTTGAGAGTGGGAGGACATATTGTCACTTTTTTCTTCTTTTCATTAAGAAAATAAATTTTCTATTAAACGAGTTGAAATAGAAATTGATTGGGTTTATTTGAACTCAATTTGAAAATGAGTTGGGATTTAATGGATTGAGATTTACCCAATAGCAAATTATTGAACCCAACCCATTAAGTTTTAAACGGGTCAACTCAATTTGGGTTTATTTTGTCACCCCTAAAATTGACAGTACTGAAAAACTTAAAGTTACATAATTTAAATTTTGGCAAAAAGAGAAATTTATTGGTATTACACAATCAAAACAGCAAACCATACGTCAAAATATTTTGAAAGAACGTTAAAAAGGTTGACATCTTTTTTTTTTTTGATTTCTCATCCGGTGTCAGTACCTACATTGGAGCCCGATTAATTTAAATTTGCGCCGCATAGGGCTCCTTTCGGGGAGAAGCGCTCCCTAACAAAATTTTCTCCGTACCCAGGATCGAACCCTCAACCTCTAGTTAAGGGTGGAACAGCCCCTCCACTGCACCACAACCCATATTGATAGGCTGACATCTTAAATATTACTGTTCACACACACAAAAGGATGTACTTACTTCCATTGTAGTGTTGGACTCCTACCGTAGTGTTGGACTCCTACCTTTGCCAACATAGCATAATACTCTATCTCAGACTTTCAGTTGTTGGCATTGATGATAACTTTTTCTGTAATTTGCCAAAGCGTCAAAGCAAAATTTAGAAACTCATATTACATCACAGTCAATACTACTCCATGTCCATTATCAGTGACCACAAGATTAATTTTTTCCATTAAACTTATAAACTATGTTGCTCGGACTTTTCAAAAATGTCAATGGGTGCATGTTTAATTCGCCAAAGCTAATGTATTTTTTGAGAATACGACACAGGCGCGACATCGAAAGTGAAGAGTTCACGCAACTTAGTTTATAAAAGATTCAATCTCTATAATAGTAAAAGAAAAAAATACTTAACAAACTAAGAAGAAAAATAGTTTTTTAGCTCGGGTAATATCGTGTTTTTCGTGGTTCCTTCGTCTTTATCACTACATCACGGCGGATGGATCAATGAAACTTATGACAACGTGTGAGATAAGTATTGCAAGCAATCACTAATCTTGTAACAGGTATTAGGACAAATTCACGAAGGAGAAAAGGTGTTACAAGAATATAGAAACATATTTAGTGGATACCTGAATTTAGAAAAAAGCGTCTGTCAGAAAGAAAATCATGATTCTCCTATTTATAAGCAACACTAAAAACAAAATTCATAATTCGAGAAAAAATAAAATAACTAATTCAGTTATACACTCAAAAGAGGCACAAAATAAATCAACTTATTCGGTAAGATTCTACCCTCTTAAAAAAAGAATGTTATACTTCAATTCAATTCGACTTCAACTTTGGTCAAGATGTTGTGGTTACAAAATTTTATGAATTCTTGATCAACAAGCAATAAAATCAAGAACATTAATATAAATCCAACAAAATGAAACTTCTTATGTTGCAGAATTTCTAAAACCTACCAGTTCAAAAAATACTTTAGGTTGTTAGAGAAGGAGGGACATGTCAGCTACTGGCGGACATGGAAAACATCTTAGTGGTTGGCCACGTAAAATAATTAGGTTTAGAACTTCTAAAATAGTTGATTTAAATTTTGAAAATAAGGAAAATAATTAAATAATTATTGTTAATAGAGTTTTAATCGATTTGAAGTTACAAACATAAGGGCCCAAATTCTGTGGACGTATCATTTTCTTTGTTAGGAAAAGTCAACCAAGCTTATTTTATATGGAAGAGGAGTGCTTGCCTATTTGTTTAAAATTATATTTAATACTTAATATTAAAAAAAAAAAGTAAAAAGATAATTTGATCTATTACAGCGACTTTTAATGAATGGTAAAAAGTTCAAACAATATTTTTAAGGTTTTCACACTTTTAATATATTATAGGTAGAAATAGAGATTTTAGTGAAGGGTAAAAAGTTTGAATCACTTTTCAAAAGATTTTCACACTTTTAACACGTGTTTCTTGCGTAAATTAATAAAATATACATAAAAATTAAGAATAATATTATTGAAAAGTAGCAATATATTGGCGTTAAAGAATGATATATCTATCTAAATGATATAAATAAATATTATATATCAAATATATTATTGTATGATGTGTCTAACTTGAGTGTTTATTACAAAAGAAAAGAACAAATCTAATTGGAATTTCATGAAAATAAAACTATTCTTTTCATATATATATATATATTTCTAGCGACAAGATCTAAAAAGGGGACTTTTTATATTTGCATTATTAATGCTATCTTTGCTATTTCCCTGAACACTTGAGATAGATCATCAAAATTCAAACTAAGTCAATAATAAACAATGAGTGAAAAGAAAGTACCTCAATAATATCGAGTTTGTTGGTGAAGTTTTTGGTAGAGGTTTCATCGGCTTTTTGTTTTCGAAGATACTTAAATCAAAATCAAAATAATAAGAAAACATTAAAACCCCGATTAAGCAATTTACGATTTTTTATGCCCAAAAAAGTGGTGCCAAATTCATCTTGTTATATTCAAAGAACAAGAAGAAAGTACCTCAATGACATCAGGATTGTTGGTGAACTTTATGGATTTTCTCTTTTCAAAATAACTCTTTTTATAAAAGTATATTCATAAATTAAAAATAATAATAATTTAAGACTCCTATATGATTTTTATTATATATATATATATATTATTTATATTATATTAGGATACTACTAAATTTTATCAAAAATTAAAAAAGAATTTTACCAAAAATTGATTGTATTGCATGTATACTATTTGTACTAATTGTATTATAGTAAAACCATACCTCTAAATTTGTCAAAAATAAGGAACTTTGCAACAATGAGGAAACGACAGTTTTGAGAGTAACAACCAACATGGAAAAATTAATTAATTATTTTTCTATATATTTTAGGAGTCTAATTAATATTACAAAAATAATAATAATATAATAATTGCAGAAAATAAGTGCAAAAATAATTTTGTCTATTACATAGATTTTAATAAAGGACAAAAAGTTTAAAATCACCCTTTTAAGGGTCTTCACACCTTTAATATATTAAAGATTATAGATATATACTACCTTAAAATCATGAACTCCAAGAATTTAAAATAAAATTACTAAAATACTGTAACGCCCCGAAAACGGGTCCCGAGACGTCACACGGTGCTTAGGGTCACAAGTGATCTCAAGCTAATCCTTCTACTGACATACTTAAAAGAAATTGAATAAAATACATAAATCTGAACAAAATCAGCGAAAACATAAAACTTCTCTAAACTTGATTAATACAAATCTGAATTTACAAGATTACGACTCTGCTTTTAGCAACAAAACTGAAATTAAATACATTAACACCACTGACTGTCTATGAAACCTCTACTAGTACTGACTATAGGTAGCCGGGTCATGACTCCCAACTATCCCAACTCCGTACGACTGAATAAAAAAAAATACAACACTTTTCAAGCTGTATAACTAACTCGAGCGCTTGAATCAAAAGGACTCAGCACCTGCTGACTGAAAGTTGTGGACTAACTGAATATGGTATATACGCTACTACTTGTACCTACATTGTGAGACAATGTAGCACATAGACATATATCTAGATCAGTACTTTGAGGATGTACTGAGTATATGGGGGTGTATGCAATAGTTAAATAATATCATCAATCTTTATAGAAATCATGCATGCTGATATAAATGACTCACATAGCTTGAGCAAAAACTGAAATCTAAATCTCATAAATCATGAACAAGGAAGCATGTAGTATAAATCTCGTGAGTCATTACACCTTATTCTAAATTTGTATCCTCTTTTTGTTCTCAAATCTTGTCAACTGGATGAAATCTTAAAATAATAACTTTCAAAATATATACTAAGACTTTAAATCTATAAGCTATTTAAAGAGTAGGGGTCTTATTTGGGAGGTTCTTCTAACTGACATAAACCATGTGAGCTACATGGAGTCCAATGTTTTGTCCTCCTAAGGAAGAAACCTCACATTGGGGAGAGGCATCATACTCTTGCCAGGGAGTACAACCTCAACTCAGTGATCACTATCTCGGCCTCAAGCCCATAAATCTCAATCCTACGGTGGTACGTAGTTTTAGGGAAGTAGGATACACTAAATCCATACTTTTCGCTCGGTGCTAAATACTACTCCCATACTTAGGCTCAGAACTTTTAGGAAATCCACCTTAAAGTAACTCAAGGGTCTATAATGAAGACCAAACTCATATCTGTAATTTGTAATAAACTCTGAAATATGGATTCTAAAACTCAACTGAGGATCTGAAGATCAAATACTAGTATATAACTCAAAATATGCAAATCTCAGGGTGCTTAAAGCACAAGTTCTTGAAATATCAATACTCAAATTAGGGACTAATAACCCTTGTCTCAAACTTATGTAAAATCGATGCATTTATACTTGTTAATGCACTCAATAATAATATAACTCAAAATCTGAAAATTTCTACAAGAGGCATGAAAATAAGAGAATAGACATGAAACTTATCTTCAAAATCTCTCAAAAATCATAATCTTGTAAATAGTGATAATGGGTATAAATCTCAATTTAAAACTTACATATAAACATTCAAAATAATAGAAAAACATTAGGCTCAATATTCTTCTTGAATCATACTTTAACAATATCAAAATAATAAAATCAAGAATCTCAATATCTTGCTTAAACTCAATTGGGAAGATCTAGAAATTCACATTACATGCATAAGTATATGAAATTTATCAGGTAATTCAATATTCAATCACTTGAAATCTTATAAGCTTCAAACAATATGATTTGGGTATAAACCCTAACTCCAACTTTTTGAGGAATCACATAGAATTCAGTAATTTATAATTTAAAACAAGTTTTGGGCACAAGAATGAAAGGAATGTCTTTGTTGAAACACCACATACCTTAATTGACTTGTTTTGATGAAGAAAGCTTGAATATTGGAGCTTGGATGATGAACTTGAATGTAAAAGCTTGAACTTTGAATACTTTGGAGATGATCTTGATATCATTCTTGAAGCTCTTGGGTTATAAACCCTAAATTCTTGATCCTTTTGTTGAAGAGAAGAAGATGGAATTGATGATTCTTGAGGGAATTGATTAGGGTTGTTCTTGAGGGAAAAATTAGAGAATGGGGTCAAATAATGCCCCATTTGAAGCCTTAGATTGTGTTTTTACGACCTGGGTTGAGGTGGAAAAAGACCCCATTGCCCTTTATTTCTTTAAACCAGAAATTCATAACCCGCATCCCAATTTTTTCCTTCAGCGCGACGCGCTACCATCGCGTTAGCTCACTGCCTCACACTAAAATGGCTATAACTTTTCGGTCGGGTATCAGAGTTTTGCAAAATTAGTATCGTCGAAAATCTAATTCAATTATCTACAATTTGGTAGGTATTGGAATTGAAAATTACATGTATATAAAATGTTATACACATTAAATGTAGACCCTTGTAGGATTGAATGCCAAGTTTTGGTCGAATCTAATGTTCTTACCTCCACTTGGCTCTAAGTGACTTCTATGAACATCATTCACCTTATAAGGACTTCAGATACTTAGGATTAAAGTCATGACCCAAGAATTCAAATTATGGATCAAGAGTATGACAATTACACTTTCACCGGGATGTGTTGTAATCACGTTAAGCTACTGGAAAAGGACGAGTGCTAATTTACACTCTGGCGCGATGCGGTGCTATCGCGTTGTGCCACTGGAAATTGAAAATTAGGAATTTGGGCCTTTACGCGATGCGCCAATATTGCAGAGGTTCACTGAAATATGACGATTTCCATTTTGGCATCCACCGCGATGCGGTAAGTGCCCAGGTGGAACACTGCATTACTAACAATGCTCTAACTTCTTCACCGAGTGTCAGATTTAGGCGAATTTGATATCGATGGAAAGCTTATTCAATTTCTCACCCAATGGACAATCTAAATCTGGAAAATTCCATATGAAATAAAGGTTATTCATTTTTTAAGCACACTCTTACCATTCTAGGAATGAATTTTAAGCTAGGAAAAACACGAAGTGTTACAATATCTCTCCCTTGGGAACATTCATCTTCGAACGTGGATAATTAAGCTGAAAATACTAAGGAATCTGAGGTTATAAGATATCATGCATAACTGAAATAAACTGAATCTTAAACATAATGAGTTACTGAACTGATCTGCGAGTGCATGAATTCTCATAAAAATAGCTATATGGCTGATATAGAAACAAGGTCATCAACCTATGAGTATCCATTACTTTAGGCTGGATTTGATTTCATGAGAAAATGAATGAGAGGTTTATGACATAAAAAACTCGGGGTATTATAATATCTCCCCCTTGGGATCGTTCATCCCCAAATGATACAGATTTGATTGAAATACTAGAAAAAGACTGAGATGACGAATAGGAAACTTACGAGTTGAATCATGAATGATCATCTAGATTCTGAAACTGATGTATAAACTAAGCCGAATTCGCAAGGTACACAAAGTGAGCAAATTTCCTCTTAGAATGATATGACTAGCTGGGAAGATTGAAAACCATAGAAACTTATTTGTATGGCTGCTAGACTGAATTACTGGCTAAACGGGTTAACTCATACTGTACCTTCCACTTCAACAACTATATTGAACCTTCTACTAGGATCTCACTTAACGCACAATACATCTATCCGAACAAGTATTCATCATCACTACTAGAATCTGGAAGTCTGACTTAATTACTTACCCTATCATCTCCCCCTTAGCTTTAAGCCACCACTCTAAGTCTGTGAACCACTATATAAACTCTAATCTAAACTGCAATCACTTTACTCTAGAGTCTAGCGTAAAATCAATACACATAAAACTAAACTTACCCTGAAGGACTATATCTTAACGTATAACTCCCAATGCTAGTACCTCTTTCTGAGATTCAACTCTTAGATTTCTATATCCTCAAAAGTCATCATATAACAACTTAAACACTCACTAAATTAGAATCATCATGGTATCACCAGATCTTTATTTCACATCACCTATCTGTTCGCTCAATGTTTAAGGATTCAAACTTAGATTCAAACACTTAACACGAACATCATCAATCTTCAATAAACCAAACTACCCGTGTCATAGCTTACTAATATCACCTCTCTAGACTTGTATTTCTAAACCATGAGAATCAAGATCACACAAAAAAGGCTCAACATCATCTACCCATAACTCCTTAGCTTAGCTATTAAGAACATCATATATATATATAACTAGTCTCCTTCCACTTAGCAACTCAATGGGACTACTAATCACACACAACACGCAATAAACTTGGAAATAATGTAACCCTATATCACCTTGGGCATACTTCTTTACCATACATCTAGCATCATACTTAATTACAGATAACTGAACTCAAACTTCTTGCATACACTGTTCAAACCTACTAGATCCCTTACATATAACTAGCATCACTAACCAAGAAATTATTTCATCCACTTTGATGACCATCAACTATTCAAACTTAGCATCTAGTTCTAGCTATGATGAACCACAACTTCAGATAATATTCTTACATACCAAATATCTGAAATCATTAGTCCGTTACAACTTTATAAAAGTAAGGATCAATCCTAATCCTATGATCTATCTTATTTAAAATCCATTAACACATCCTCTTTTTATATATTATTACTATCTACCCTTTTTATACCGCTAAACTTAGTTTATAGCTCTATAAGTTTCAACTAAACTCCCCCTGGAAATCTCAGGGACGCCTAAATTAACAACACTCCTCCACCAAGTACCTTCATCAATAACCTATACTTTTCTTGCACAGCAAACACTGTCAATAACTCTTTTCATACTCCAAGCAACAACAATTCACCTTAACTAATGACTCTTTCTCTACCTTCTACTAAATTAACACACAATGACATAACACTTTATTACTAACTCAATCTTATGCAAAAGATTTGGCTATAGATACATTCAATAAATTGCCCTTACTATTTTTCTCATAACTACACCTCTAAACCCCTAGTTCCAACCAACACAAGAACAACAAAATGAACAAAAAGTTGCTAGTGAATCGAAATAGGCCTCACATGGCTTCACTAGAATTTGATTTTATGTTTTGAACAAGAAAATGAGATGAATAACAAAGCAACTATGCTAGTGAATCGAAAGAGCCCCACACGGCTTCACTAGACTTTTAGTTTTAACAACACAATGATAACAAGATTACAAGAGATGGAAACTTGACACACAATATTCAATGATCTAAGAATACACATCTTACTCTATCTTAGCTGAACGGCTCATAAGAATGAGGCCATAAATTTAAATTTGAGGGACTTATAACACACTAGAAGGCTCCTCTCAAGCCGTTTTATGAGACTTCAAAAACTTCTGCTAGCAATTCTGAGAGCATTATTAGGGAAGGGAAATGGAACTTGCCAATCATGTTACCTCAAGAATAGTACATACCTAGAGAAGTATAGATTATTATTATGGATTTTGAGAAATTTGAAAGTACACCTAACTAGGTCTTAGTGCATGACTTTCCATGAACATGAATAAAACTGTTTATACTTTGGAACTTAAAAGCACTGATGGGATACTTTCTAGCCTCATTATAATCCCATAACTATCTGAGGAGACTATTTGAGAAAGCCCTGGCAGTAAAGGTTTAAGCTTGACTATTTGATACCTTAAAAAAAAGGCAAAAATAACCCAAATAGAGTAAGATGAGAATCTGTATAAATTTCTTAGAGACCCTTTCTATAGCACAATCTGAGACTTGAAAGAATGAAAATATTTCCTAAATGCCTTGTAGCCTCTCGAAGAAAAGTATAGATGTTTTTGTACCATTATGCAAGACTTTACTAGACACGGCTTCATAGATACCCTAGGACACTTGAGCTCTATGCTCTGATACCAAGTATGAAACACCCCAAAAATGGGTCCCGAGATGTCACACGATGCTTAGGGTCATAAGTGATCCCAAGCTAACCTTTCTATTGGAATACTTACAAGCAATTGAATAAAATACATAAATTTGAACAAAATCAGTAAAAACATAAAACTTCTCTAAACTTGATCAATACAAATCTGAATTTACAAGATTAAAACTCTGCTTCTAGCAACAAAACTAAAATTAAATACATTAACACCACTGACTGTCTATGAAGCCTCTACTAGTACTGACTATAGGTAGTTGGGTCATGACTCCCAACTATCCCAACTCCATACGATTGAATAAAAAAAATATAACACTTCTCAAGCTATATAACTGACTCGAGCTCTTGAATTAAAATGACTCATCACCTTCTGATTGGAAGCTGTGAACTGACTGAATATGGTATATACGCTACAATTTGTACCTACATTATGAGACAATGTAGCACATAGACATATATGTGGATCAGTACTTTGAGGATGTACTGAGTATATAGGGGTGTATGCAATAGTTAAATAATATCATCAATTTTATAGAAATCATGCATGCTGATATAAATGACTCACATATCTTGAGCAAAAACTGAAATCTAAATCTCATAAATCATGAATAAGGAAGCATGTAGCATAAATCTCGTAAGTCATTACACCTTATTCTAAAATAAGTATCCTCTTCTTGTTCTCAAATCTTGTTAACTGGATGAAATCTTAAAACAATAACTTTCAAAATATATACTAAGACTTTAAATTTATAAACTATTTAAAGAGTAGGGTTCTTCTTTGGGAGGTTCTTCTAACCGACATAAACCATGTGAGCTACATAGAGTCCAATACTTTATCCTCCTAAGGAAAAAACCTCACGTTGGGGAGAGGCGTCATACTCTTGCCAAGGAGTATAACCTCAACTCAATGATCACTATCTCATCCTCAGGCCCATAAATGTCAATCCTATGATAGCATGTAGTTCTGGGAAGTACGTCCCGCTTGGTGCTAAATACTATTCCCATACTTAGGCTTAGAACTTTTAGGAAATCCACCTTAAAGTAACTCAGGGGTCTATAATGAAGACCAAACTCATATCTGTAATCTGTAATAAACTCTGAAAAGTGGATTCCAAAACTCAACTGAGGATCCAAAGATCAAATACTATTATATAACTCAAAATATGCAAATATCAAGGTGCTTAAAGCGCAAGTTCTTGAAATATCAATACTCAAATTAGGGCCTAATAACCCATGTCTCAAACTCATGTAAAATCATTGCATTTGTGCTTGTTAATGCACTCAATAATAATATAACTCAAAATCTGTAAATTTCTACAATAGGCATGAAATAAGAGAATAGACATGAAACTTATCTTCAAAATCTCTCAAAAATCATAATCTTATAGATAGTGATAATGGGTATAAATCCCAATTTAAAACTCACATATAAACATTCAAAATAATAGCAAAACATTAGGCTCAATATTCTTCTTGAATCATACTTTAACAATATCAAAATAATAAAATCAAGAATCTCAATATCTTGCTTAAACTTAATTGGGAAAATGTGGAAATTCGCATTACATGCATAAGTATATGATATTTATCAGGTAATTCAATATTCAATCGCTTGAAATCCCATAAGCTTCAAATAATATGATTTGGGTATAAACGCTAACTCAAATTTCATGAGGAATCATATAGAATTCAATAATTTATAATTTAAAATAAGTTTTGAACACAAGAACGAAAGGATTGTCCTTGTTGAAACCACACATAACTTAATTGACTTGATTTGATTAATAAAGTTTGGATCTTGGAGCTTGGATGATGAACTTGAATGTAAAAGCTTGAACTTTGAATACTTTGGAGATGATCTTGATATCATTCTTGAGGTTCTTGGATTATAAACCCTAAATTCTTGATCTTTTTGTTGAAGAGAAGAAGATGGAATTGATGATTCTTGAGGGAATTGATTAGGGTTGTTCTTGAGGGAAAAATTAGAGAATGAGGGTCAAATAATGCCCCATTTAAAGCCTTAGATCATGTTTTTACGACCTGAGTTGAGGTGGGAAAAGACCCCATTGCCCTTTTTACTTTAAAGAAGAAATTCATTACCCGCATCCCGATTTTACCGTTCAGCACGATGGGCTACCATTGCGGCAGCTCACTGCCTTACACTAAAATGACTATAACTTTTCGCTCGGGTATCGGATTTTTGCGAAATTGGTATTGTTGGAAAGTTAATTTAATTATCTATAATTTGGTGGGTCTTGGGATGAAAAATTCTATGTATATAAAATTTCATACATGTTTAAAGTATCCCCTTGTAGGATTGAATGGAATCTAATGTTCTTAGCTCTACTTGGCTCTAAGTGACTTCTATGAACATCATTCACCTAATAAGGACTTCACATATTTAGGATTAAAGTCATGACACAAGAATTCAAATTATGGATCAAGAGTACGACAATAACACATTCACCGCGACGCGTTGAAATCACGTTAAGCTACTGGAAAAGGATGAGTGCGAATTTACACTCTGGCGCGACGCGGTGCTATTTTGTTTCAGTACTTAAAATTGACAATTGGGAGTTTAGACCTCTCTGTAATGGGCCAATATCATGGAGGTCCACTGTAATGTGACGATTGTCATTTTGGCATCTACTGCGACGCAGTGAGTGCCCAAGTGGAACACTACATTACTAACAATGCTCTAACTTCTTCACCGAGTGTCGAATTTGGGAGAAATTGATATCAATGAAAAGCTTATTCAATTTCCCACACAATGAAAGGTTTAAATCTGGAAATTTCCATATTAAATAAAGGTTATTCATTTTGGAAGCACACTCTTAACAGGAACTAATTTTAAGCTAGAAAAAACACGGGGTGTTACAAATACTACAAATAAAAAACATGTGCTCTTTACTTTACCCAAATACCCTTCGTATCATTTACCGTAATACTCTATTTAAATTTCTCTTTAAAATATTGTAAAATGCTGCAAACTTACATGGGTGAATTAATTAAGGGTGACAAAAGAGAGTTGAAATGTAAGAAGAGTGACTCAAGTCTTAAATATTAGGTGTAGGTGACAAGTTTATAATTCTAGTTTAACAATAATTGACTTTGTTTTAAATAAGTCCTCAAGTTTTTTTTTACACTTTAACCCAAATTTTAATTAAAATCCTAATTCCTAAAAAGGGAGAAATAAAACTTTTTTGTCCTTTCTATCCCAACAATTTCTCCCGATGTTATCTTCTTTCTCTTCTTATTCTTTTTCATTCTTCTTCTTTTTCTTCTTCTTCTTCTTCTTCTTCTTCTTCTTCTTCTTCTTCTTCTTCTTCTCTTCCCCTCCTCTATTTTTTTGCTATTTTCTTGGTGTTTTTGTTGCTACTATTGTTTTGAATTTCTTCTGCGAAGAGTTTAAGAGGAAAAAAATTCTCAAATTTGGACTAAATTTTATTCATATAGCATTGAAAATTGCTTAAAAAATAATTTTTAATTATTTTAATATAAATAAAGTATGTAGCTTGGTGTGTATTAATCATCTGAATTTGAGTTTTATATTATTGATTCTGCCATTGCAATATATGTTTCAGCAACTGCAGGAGGTGGTGAAACAGATGCAGCAACTACTGAAAAATATGCAGCAATTGCTGAATAATTTAATTCAGCAAATGCTTCATCAATTGCAACAACTACTAAAAATATATAAAAGGTTGAGATTTTAGAGAGAAAAATATCTCCTCCATTTGTTGATCTAGGCAAGATTGAAAAAAGACCATTAAAAAGTAGAAAATGAATCATAAAATTATTTTCAACCAAGAAAATAAATATTTCATATATATGCAAAAGGTTGGACACAAAAGGACTACATGCTTCGAGCAAAATGCTCCATAAAAATAGATTTAATTTTATTATTTTTGTTATTTCTGAACACATCTTATTGTTGTTGTTATCATTTGTGAATAAGTTTTATCTTATTGTTGTTCTTGTTATTCAGTTTTTTAAAAGATACATATTATACTGTCTAGAAGATTCAACAAATTACAACAATTACTATGAAATATTCAGCAACTAACATACTTGTTGTAACATAATTCAACAATTACTATGAAACATTCAAGAACTAACATAAATGTTGTAGCATAATTCAGTAATTGCTATGAAATGTTCAACAACTAACATACTTGCCATAGCAAATTTTAGAAACTGTTATGAAATTCTAGCAACTAACTTACTTGTTATAGCAAATTCAATTAATATCATGGTCAAATCTAAATTTTACTCATAAATTATACTAATATCACCCTTTTTATTATTAAATGTGATTGATCCAATCAATTAGTGGTCCTTTAACTAAATTTTAATTGATTACATTTGCAATCGTTTAATTAATCGTCTAGTATATCTCAAATTACTCTCTCAATATATTTGATAACAATAAAATTTAACTTTAAGCTTAAATTAGACTAATATCACCATATTTATTACTAAATATGATTGATTCAATCAATTAGTAATTGTTTAACTTAGTTTTAGTTGATTACATTTGCAGCAATTGCTATGAAACATTTAACAACTAACCTATTTGTTGTAGCATAATGCAAAAATTGCTATGAATTTTTCAACAACTAACGTACTTGTTGTAACACATTTCAGCTGTTGTTGTAAAATATTCAGTAACTAACATACTTGTTGTAGTATATTTCAGCAATTATTATGAAATTTCTAGCAACTAACTTACTTGTTGCAGCAAATTCAATTAAGATCACAATCAAATCTAAATTACATTCGTGAACTAGACTAATATTACTCTATTTATCATTAAATATGATTGATCCAATCAGTTGCAGTCATTTAAACTTAATTTTAGTTGATTACATTTGTAATCATTTAATTGATCGTCTAGTATATGTCAAATTACTATCTCATTGTACTCGATAACTATAAAATATAAATTTTACTCTTAAATTAGACTAATATCACCCTATTTATCATTAAATATGATTGATCTAATCAATTAATCATCATGTAACTCAATTTTATTTGATTGTTTTTGCAACATTTTAATTAATCGTCTAGTATATCTCAAATTACTATCTCAATGTATTTGATAACTATAAAATCTGAATTATTCTCTTAAATTAGACTAATATTACTCTATTTATCATTAAATATGATTGATTCAATTAATTAGAGGTCATTTAACTCAACTTTAGTTGATTACATTTGCAAACGTTTAATTGATCATCTAGTATATCTCAAATTACTATCTCATTGTATTTGATAAGTATAAAATCTAAATTTTAGGCTTATATTAAACTAATATCACCCTATTCATCATTTAATATGATTGATTCAATTAATTAGTGATCATTTAATTCAATTTTAGTTGATTACATTTGAAGCAATTGCTATGAAACATTCAACAACTAACATACTTGTTTTAGCATAATTCAACAACTGCTATGAAACGTTCAACAACTAAAGAATTTGTTATAGAAAATTTCAGCAATTGTTATGAAATTTCTAACAACTAACTTACTTGTTGTAGCAAATTCCATTAAGATCACGATCAAATCTAAATTTTACTTTTAAAGTTGACTAATGTCACTTTTTGTATCATTAAATATGATTGATCCATTCAATTAGCGGTTATTTAACTCAATTTTAGCTGATTGTATTTGTTGTTGTTTAATTGATCATCTTGTATATTTCAAATTACTATCTCATTGTATTTGATCACTTCAAAAATCTAAATTTTACTATTAAATTAGACTAATATCACCCTATATATCATGAAATATGATTGATCCAATCAATTAATCATCATTTGACTCAATTTTAGTTGATTACATGTGCAACCGTTTAATTAATCATCTATTATATCTCAAATTATTATTTCATTTTATTTGATAACTATAAAATATAACTTTTATGCATAAATTAGACTAATATCACCCTATTTATCATTAAATATGATTGATTAAATCAATTAGTGATTATTTAACTCAATTTTAGTTGATTACATTGTCAACAATTGCAATAAAATGTTCAACAACTAACATAGTTGTTGTAGCAAATTTCAGCTATTGTTGTAAAACAGTAAGAAACTAACCTACTTGCTGTAGCATATTATGATAATTGTTATAAATTTTCTCGCAACTAACTTACTTGTTGTAACAAATTCAATTAAGATAGTAATCAAATCTTAATTAGACCAATATCACTCTATTTATCATTAAATATGATTGATCCACTCAATTAGCGATCATTTAACTCAGTTTTAGTTGATCATATTTGTGAATGTTTAATTGATCGTCTAGTATATATTAAATTATCATTTCATTGCGTTTAATAACCATAAAATCTAAATTACATTTTAAAATTAGACTAATTACATACTTGTTGCAGCATATTTCAGCAGTTGTTGTGAAACTTTCAACAACAAACGTACTTGTTGTAGCATATTTCAGCAGTTGTTGTGAAACTTTCAACAACAAACGTACTTGTTGTAGCATATTTAAGCAAGTGTTGTAAAACATTCAGCAACTAACGTACTTGCTGTAGCATATTTCAACAATTACTATAAAATTTTCAGCAACCTACTTGTTGTAACATATTGCAGCAACTGCTATGAAATTTCTAGCAACTTACAACAATTGCTGAAACAAACGGCTAATTTATATCAATAATTGTTATTGCAAACAAACAACATTTATCTTAATAAAATAATATCTATGAATTCTCTCTCCCACCACACTACAAAAGTTCTTTAAATCCAAGAGAACTAATTCATATGTGAATCTCATCTCATCACCATTATAAAAGTTCAACAAAACATAACAAAAAAGTACAACAAATCTAAACAAATCAACTATAAAAAAAACTTAAAATAAATTATCTTTGAATCAACTAGGACACCAATTCCTTCTTGATGGTAGGTTCAACCTGTCTCTTTGCCATTTTTTGGACACTTGACAATGCCTTCAAAACCTCATAACAATCCACATCTCATTAGGTGTAGAACTTATCCATGAATGCACAATCTACATGTAAAAAATAATAATATTAAAAAAATTCAAATGAGAATAATTTCAATCCCACAAAATTCATAACTTTATAAAAATTCAAGTTAACTAAGCTCTTTCTTTTCAACAAATGCATAAATGCATTCCTTCAATTCAAACATACCTATAAAAGGAACAAATTCAAAATAAATTTAGAGTTATATCTTTACTGTAAAAAATTTAAGTGTAGCACAAAACGTCTCTTTTCACTTCTAAAAATATTTTTTTTTTCTAAATTCTACTAAATAAGTGATTTTTCAAGAAACTATATTATTGAAATTGTTTCATGATTAATGAGACTGCAAATTCACTATTTTAAAATGAACTAACCCAAAAGAGAACAACACAAATCTAAAAAATCTAAATTCATTTTTTTCAAAATCAAAAAATTCTTATAGATAAATGAAACTCTAATTGTGAAAGTAAAGAAAACAACTTTACCTTGAAGCATCAAAATCCTAACTTAGGTTGGAAATGACAATGACAATACAAGAAAATGACAACTTGAGGTTAGTTTAAATATGATGTTTGAGAGAAGCATGAGAGATAGTCATATTTTCTCTCTATTTTTAGAGAGAGAAAAAAAATTGTGAGACTAATTTTGAAAAAATTGGTAAAGTGACTCATGTCTTTGATTGACTTTATTTTGTATTTTTGTAAAGTTTAAGAGTTTTAAAAATTACATTTTGCACCCCAATTTAACTTAATCACAAAATAAAAAGAAATTGACTTAAGTTTGTTAAACTTGTCACCAATTTTAATTTGAAGACTTATTTATCACCCTACACTTAATTTTTTCAACTTACACATGCCTACTTGGAAAAGTCATTTTTTTGTCAAATACGTTCCAATGAAATTAACAAAACTACTAAATTGTATATCTAAGAGTGCCAAGCAAATATTTTGACAATTACAACACAATTACCGATGCTTTTCATGTAGCCAAATTCCACGTTAATTTTCTTTGCTCCATGTTTCAAACCATATTGCATTGTGTGGATTTTCAAATTAGAGCACAATTTTAATTTATAGCAAGTTTAATACCATTTATTTTGCACTGAAAAAGTTAATGATAAGGAAACGTAATGATATCTCCCCTTAAATATGAATGATAACTTGTCATCGCCACAAGCCATCACAACGTCATAAAGACCTACTTCTACATGAGAATGATCGAATATGGGATTTACTTAAACCTGTCAAGTGGGCCGGGCTGGCCCGTTCGACCCAGTTAGCCCGAACCATTAAGTCAGCCCGACCCGGTCTGCCCCGACCAGGTGGACCTTTAGGTTATTGGGCTGCCGGTCTCGGAGGCCGTCTGAGTTGACTGGCCTGGTGGACCGACCCAGTTACGAAGTTGGACTAGGCCCTCAGGTTACTCGGATCGGACTGACCCGATAATTTTTTTTAAATTTTGGAAAGTTAGTATCCTGATTCAACGGTCAAATGGACTGTTGGCCCATCGGCTATAATGTCGTTTGGAGCTCCAACTACTATTTGGCCCATTTTTTCATTTTTATTAAAAAAAAAATTGTAATTCAAATTTTTTTCCATAAATATCCTATGTTCAAAATCATTTCCACACATTCTCAATCTCTCATTCTCTCTTCAATATTCTAATTATCTCCTAAAGTGCTCAATTTTATTTTTTAATTATGCAATTACAAATATTAGTGGAATTTTTCAAAAGTCGAAACTTTCGGATACTTTTAAAATTTGGTATTATCATTCCATATTTTAATTAATGTATTAATTATTGAATATTTATATTTATTATTTTTTTATAATTTAAATATTTTTTAGTTTAATTTATAATATGGATAAATTAAAAACTTCGGTAAAAGTGTCAAATTTTTTATCTCGGAAGTGGTAGTGGTAGTAAAAAATAAATTGGTGGCAGTTTCGGTAGAGGTAGTTCAAGTACTAGATATACTCGTGTGCCTCCGGTACCAATTAGTCAATCTTTGAGGATGAAATAGGTGTAGGTGCTCACGATATGAATTATTTAGAAGTTCAGGATAATTATGGTATAGAAAAAGAGAATGAAGTAGACGCGGTTAATTTATATGTAGATGATGAAAATATTGGTGAGACACCCGAAGTCAGAAATGTTAATGTTAGATTTGAATCGGATAATCTTTCGCCCCGTTCTTCTCATGTTTCTACAAGATCTCGTAGAAGAACTAGTATTGTAAGGAATTTATTTTTGGAAATAGAAGGAGAAACTATGGTGTAATGCAATATTTGTGAAGTTGTATATGAGCATAAAATCGAAGGCAATGAAGGGGGTACGGGTTTGTTGATGAGACATTTAAGAGAAAGACACGCAAGAGAGTTAAGTATTACACAAGGTAGTGAGGCTGTTGGTGGGCCAGCACAAACTAGATTGAACCTAAGTACCGGTCAATTATTAAAATTATAATAAAAAGAAGGACCGGGAAGAAATAGTGAAAATGATAGTTGTGGGTTGTTTGCCTTTCACTTTTGCTTCTTCGGATGCTTTTATTCATTTTATTCAAGCAAGTTATGATTCTATATTGACAGATATTCGTAGAAGTACTTGTTGGGCAAATATTTTTAGACTCCATGCACAATATGTTTATTATATCTTTGCATTATTTAAAAATATTCCATATAGAATTGGTCTAACTTCTGGTCTTGATCGTGTTGTTAACAAAAATGATTATGTAATAATTACTTATCACTAGATAGATAGTAATTTTGTTAAGCAAAAACGTATTCTAGCATTTTTGTATGATGAAGATCGTAGACACACTAGAAGATTTATTTCTGAATATATTTCTAAAGTAGCAAAATATTATGGTATTTAAAGAAAAGTTTTATGTATAGCTTTTGATAATGCATCTAACAACAAGACTGTTGTTGAATTGTTAAAAGTTAAACTTTCTCCGCCGTTACCCAAAATATTTCATGTTAAGTGTGCTTGTCATATAAATAATTTAATCGCAAGACATGATATTGAATTTTTTGAGTTTTATATTGAAAAGGTCCGGCTTGTTGTTAGCTTTATTCAAGAAAATAATTGAAAAGCTAAAGTGGGAGAATTTAAAACCAAATGTGAACAAAATAGACTTAGACCGAAATTTATGCCTGAAGAATGTGATACTAGATGGAATGCTAGTTATACTTATTTAAAAACTTGTCTTGCTTAAAAAGTTTCTATTAGAATGACTTTTAATCAATATTTTGATTCTTTTCCTGAGTATATGGTACATGATTCTGATTAGGCTGCAATTGCTGATCTTGTTAAATTTTTGGAAATTTTTTACATAGCTACAGTTGAATTCTCTGGTGCTTATTATCCTACTGTTTGTAATATTTTAGCTTATTTAGCCGACATTTCTTGTTTGCCTAACGAATATAAGAATAAAGAAGGTTACAAAGAAGCTATTACTACTTTGATTGCTAAATTTAAAAAATATTTTTATCCACTTCTCCAAATTTATTTGATTAGTGCTATAATAAATTCATGTATGAAATATAATATTATGACCGAATTTAGTTCTATTATTTATAATGCTTTAGAGACAGACTGAAGAAGAACCTTCTTTGTTTACGGCTAAGAGTGATGCAAAAAATTACATGGAAGCATTATATAACCATTATGCCGATTTACTTTATAAAGTTGTACCGATAAATATCACTCTAATTGTTGTTGCTCAAGCTCCCGAGGAGCCATCATCTTCTAAAAGGCAGGAACATAGTAGTTATCCTAATTAATTTTTCGATTCAAATGTTTGAGACAGAGTGCAACCTTCATCACACAGAACACATTCTTGGGAAGAGCTTAAGTATTCTCTTCGACAGTCGATAGAGGATCATAGAGCAAGGATCTGCGCGCTGGATTGGTGGACGAATAATGAAAGACAATATCCTATGCTTTTAAGATTAGCTAGAGATATATTAAATGTTCCAATGTCAACCGCTGTATCGTAGAGCGCTTTTAGTTAGAGACGACAAAAACTTGGAGACAATCGACACTCACTAGGAAGCAATGCTATGAATATTCTAGTTTGCCTTAGAGATTGAATTAGAGCGGAACGAAGAAATCAGGGAATGGAGGTGGAGTTGATAGACGAATAAATCTTGAAGAAATTATGACTTCAAGGAAGAACTCAACAGAATCAAGTCCAATGCATGGTTTTGCCCCAATTGATTTTGATTTTCCTATGGTAGTTTCCATTAATATTAACATGCATGAGTTGAAAAAAAAAATGATGCAAAATTTATAGATTTCTCAACCATGTAACTTATAAGTTTTGGATCATTTTGCAATCAATAAAATACAACATTCATTTACTCCTTACTTATTTATTTTTCATTTAAATTTAATGTCAAGTTTGAATTAAATACTTTTAATATATTACTATCCAACTTTACACCAAGTAATAACCATAACAAACATATATACATATAATGAAAAAATAAAAATAATGTTAGCAAATACTACTTAGACAACTAGTATTGACATGTAAAAATACTATAAGTTTATCTTTCAAGTGTATATATTTTCTATAAACTAAAGTAGAATATATTTAATGTATACATGTGTATATGTTTTCTAAAGTAGTATATATATAACGTATATATGTTGTATGTATATTGTTTCAAGTAGTATTTTAAGTAGTATGCACGTATATATGTGTATATATTTTCTATAGATTAAAGTAGTGTATATTTAATGCATATATTTGTATATGTTTTTTAAAGTACTATTTATATAATGTATATATGTTATATGTATATTATTTCAAGTAGTATTTTATGTAGTATATATATTATATTGTACGTATTTAAGTGTATATATTTTCTATAGAATAAAGTAGTATATATTTAATGTATACATGTGTATATATTTTTTTAAAGTAGTATATATATAATGTATATATGTTGCATGTATATTATTTCAAGAAGCATTTTAAGTAATATGTATATTATATTGTACATTTGTACATATATATGTGTATATTTTCTATAGATTAAAGAAGTGTATATTTAATGTATATATTTGTATATGTTTTTAAAGTACTATATATATAATGTATATATGTTGTATGTATATTGTTTCAAGTAGTATTTTAAGTAGTATACATATATATATATATATATATACATATATATATATATATATATATTATATTGCACATATTTAAGTGTATATATTTTCTATAGACTAAAGTAGTATATATTTAATGCATACATGTGTATATATTTTTTAAAATAGTATATATATAATGTATATATGTTGTATGTATATTGTTTCAAGAAGTATTTTAAGTAATATATATATATTATATTGTACATTTGTACATATATATGTGTATATATTTTCTAAAGTAGTATATTTATAATGTATATATGTTGTATGTATATCGTTTCAAGAAGCATTTTAAGTAGTATATATATATATATGTGTGTGTGTGTGTGTGTGTGTGTGTGTGTGTGTGTGTATTGTCTATAGACTAGAGTAGTATATAATATATATTTAATGTATACATATGTATATGTTTTCTAAAGTAGTATATAAATTATAATGCATGTATATATGTGTATATATTATCTATATAGAGTATAAACTCAAGTCTAAACACTAAAGTGATGAATATTTATTTTATTGTATACATGTGTATATGTTTTCTAAAGTAGTATAATATCTGATGTATATATGTTATACGTTTATTGTTTAACATATTTAAAATGTATAAAGGTGTGTATATATAGTATATGCTAGAAGAAAACATGCAAATTCGAATTTAATTTTTTCTTTTTTTATACATTTTGACCGGTTTGGACCAGTCAAAACCAGTTCTAGGCTAAGTGGGCCGGTCACGAGCTGAATAGGCAGTTTTTACTGTTGGGCTCGGACTGGCCCGTTAAGACCTAGCCCCAGACCGGCTTGGCCCACGGACCGGTAACAATTATTGGGCCGGTGTTGGTTTGACCCGAACCGTCCCGGGTGACAGGTTTAGATTTACTATTCAAAGTATATATTTGCTTAATGGAGGATGAAATCGTGGACATGAGAATTGAATTTGCAGATCACTTACAATTTTTTTTAGTTTATGTCTTTTTGTAACAGATCCTCATAACACATAAGAACTGGAAAATATTTTCTTCTATACAATTTGTAAGTTATCAAGAAATCTCACTTTCTCGCGACTGTGAATATTTAATGTAGTAATTTGCATAATTCTATTTAGGTCATCTTCTACATTTATTTTAGGTGCTTTTTCTTTTCTCTTTCCTTTGGAGGTATGTACTTACTCTACTCTTCGTACTTTTTTAGTCGCTTTGAACCCATTTCTTTTTCCCTTTAAGTGATAAAGTTGTTATTAGTTAAATCCTAAATGAATATATCTAACTTATGAGGGAGATTATGATCCTACTAATAATTTCTATAGATTTTACATATGGATTCTCATACATAACATTAGTTTAAGGTGAACTCTTTCAACTAAACAACATTCACTTAGTTAATTTTGTTATTTGATAGACCTTTTTTATTCTCACATGAAATGACATTCACATGATGTTGGTGAAATTACAATAATATTACAACTGAGAAAATTACAGGTGAAGAAAAATCAAAAGTTATCTTCTTCTTCTTTGTCTCAGGCGCGGATATCTCACACTCTTTAAGGAGATTCAAGCCCACTGCCGCAAATTGTTTCACCAATACAACAGTAATCTTCTTGGCTTGTCCCCTCCAGGATACAACAACCTTCTCACAAAGAACAACTCAACAACTCTGAACAAGAGTTGAGTTCAAAGCTCCATAAAAAGAACACCTCCCTTCAACTAATAAACTCTCTTTTTTACTAAATTTTGTGAACTCTCTATTATATTGTATTTTAAAATCATGCAAGACCATCTATATTTATAGGTGAAGATATTCATCCTTTTATTGAATACGAATGAATGATGGTAGTATAGAGGGAAGATCAATGGCCTAGAGATTTCAAAAGTTACAAAAGTTACACTACATAAAGAATTTGGATAATGGAGGAATAAAGAGTAGGAAGTTACATCTATCTCAAGAAAAATATGACTAAATTTATCCATTACAAACTAATAAACTCATGCTGCAAGCTTTCATGTTATCGGACTTTAAAAGCCGCTAACTTAAAAAAGTAATTGGCATAAAATGCTATAGTGGAAAAGTAGTCAACTGCTGCACAAAGCTTTGCAAAACTGTTCAAACGGATGAAGTAAATGGTGAATAAATCACCTACGTTATTGGAGTAAATAGGCAACCATTAACTTCAAGAGTTCAACAAATATAGACTCCAAGACTACCCACATTTCAACGTCAGAATTTTGGCTACTAATTACATGGTAATGAGGCATTAAACAAACTTTATAATTAATGTTAAAATGCCTCAAAACTAACATTCCCCCACTCATTTTAATATTAATATAAGGAAGTCTACTAATTGAAGGAAGACTACCATGCATAATGAAGGTGTGCTCCGTATTGAACCTCTACTTAGTAAAATAGTAATTTTTACTCTAGACTCGTAGTGGTCTCAGTTTTAAACTATGACTGTTTAGGAGAAATAAAAAGTATCTTCTTACACATAATAGTCAAGGTGTTGGCATGAGCTTTATAGCCAACATATGATGGCCTTGTGCAATCTCGATTTCATGAGTGTCTTTGAGAATGAGCCTAATTCTCAGAGGAAGCGGCCTACCTCTACACTCACATAGGTGAAATCTGTCAAGAGTGCTCCTATAATTTTATCACCCTACTCATATGAGCTATAAATTTTCATTAAGAGTTTTTTAAATTCAACCTCACAATCATTATAGGTAGATGTACTCACACCATAAGGAGGGATAAAAAGTAGTGCATTTTTCATAACAAGTCATCATGTGATTCATTTTTTCCATTGAACCAGATTATAAGATCTCTAGTCCTCAGGTTGGGTTTCCTCCCATATGACTCAAGATTCAATAGGGTTTAATCCCATCCCCCTTGATGTGCTCCAGACCTTTTCTCTTGCTAAGGCATTAGTCAATGGATCTGCAAAATTATTACAAGATTTAACATAATCAACGTTAATGGTACCATTTGTCAAATATGATCTCACATTATTGTGTTCTCTCCTTATAGGTCTGAATTTGCCATTATAATAACGGTTTCGAACTCTACCAATTGCAGCGGTGCTATAACAATTAATTAAAATATGAGGAATTGGTTTTTCAAAATAAGGTATTTGAATAATAAATCTCTCGACCAATTCGCTTCCTCACTAGCTGAAGCTTAAGAAGTTAGTTCAGCCTCCATGGTTGAGTTAACAATTATAGTTTGCTTTTTAGACTTCCAACAAATAGCACCACCAGCCAAAGTAAAAACATAACCAGTAGTGGATAAGGAATCACCTAATAAAGTGTTTCAATCTGCATCACAAAAACCTTTAAGTACAATAAAATATTTTTTATAGAACAAACCACAATTTTTTGTTCCAGTTAAATATCTCATTACTCTCGTTATAACATGTCAATATTCATTAGCTGGATTGCTAGTAAAAATGCAAAGTACTCCTACTTCATATGCAATATCAGTCCTAGTACAATCAGTCACATATCTCAAACTTTCAATTATTATACCATATTCCATTTGATTTATAACCTCATTTTCACTTTCAACAGGAAACAAGTGAACACTATAATCAAATAGAGTTACAACACGCTTTCAATCAAGGAAGTTATATTTTTTCAAAAATTTTCTCAATCTAATGTGACTGGTAAAGGAAAACTCCATCACATTTCTTGTAATTTTTATTCCTAGAATAAAATTTGCCTTACCAAGATCTTTCATATCAAGATGGCTTCTAAGAATATTTTTGGTTTCACCAATAACATTCATGTTAGAGCCAAGATCAATAAATCATCTACATATAGGCAAATAATAACATGTGAATTATTCCAAGACTTATGATATATGCACTTATCAAACTCATTTGTTTTAAAGCCATTATCAATCATGCAGGAATCAAAGTTTTCATGCCATTGCTTTGGTGCCTATTTTAAGCCATATAAGGATTTAGTAATTTGCTTCTTGTATAACTTCAACAAAACACTCGGTTTGTTCCATGTAAATCTCCTCATTTAGGTATTTATTTTAAAAAAGCAGTTTTTACATTCATTTGATGAATTAGTAAGTCAAAAATTATCGTAATAGAAATTAAAAGTCTAATGAATGTAATTTTAGTTACCGGAGAAAAAGCATCAAAAAATTCTAGCCCTTCTAGTTGTTTAAAATCTTTAGCCACTAGCCTAGCTTTGTATTTGTCAATAGATCCATCCATTTTTAGGTTTTTACACAAGACCCATTTACATCTAATTGTTTTACAACCCGGTGGTAAATCAACTAGCTTCCAAGTTTTGTTGGAAATTAGCGATTCCATTTCATCATTTACAACCTCTTTTCAAAAAATAGAATCATGTGAAGACAAAGCTTATTTTAAAGTGAAAGGGTCATCTTCAACGTTAAAAACATAGTAATCAGGACTAAAATCTTTTTCTACTCTAACTCATTTATTTCTTCACTCAAACACATCATTTTTTGTATTTTTCAAAGTAGAAGTAGAAAAAACAGGTATTGACAATTATTTTTAAGTCCTATGACCCCTATTATTTTTAGAATCAAAAGAAAATTTATTTTCACAAAAAAATAGCATCATCTGATTCTATTATAACACTATCTTCAAGATTAGAAACTCTATAGGCTGTACTATTTGAAGCATAACCAAGAAAAGTACAAGTAGTAACTCTTTTATCCAACTTAGAGATTTTAGGGTCCATTAACCTTACATAGACTAAGCAACCCCAAACTCTTAGATATTTCAAATTTGGCTTATGTCCTTTCCACAAATCAAAAGGAGCTAATTTAATTTTTTTATGAGGCACAAAATTTAACACATAACAAGCAGTCAAAAGTGCTTCATCCCAAAAATTTAGAGGTGTACTTGACTCAATTAGCATGGCATTAGTCAACTCAACTAAAGTTCTATTCTTCCTTTCTGCTACACTGTTAGATGGAAGAGAATAAGGAGGAGGAGTTTTAAATTATACCCATGATCTAACAAAAGAATTGAACTCATGTGATTCATATTCACAACCTCTATCACTTCTTATTCTTTTCATTTTCCTACCAAACTGATTTCAACTTCATGAAGAAAACTTTTAAATTTCTGAAAAGCATCACTTTTATTTTTCATTAAGTAAACATATATAAAATTAGAAAAATCATCAATTAAAGTGATAAAATATCTATTTCCTTCATGAGTTAAAATTCCACCAAGTTCACAAATATCAGTGTGAACTAATTCTAATAAAGTAGTTTTTCTTTCAACTTAAAAATGAGGCCTTTTTGTGATTTTAGCTTTACAACAAGCCTCACATTTTTTAAAATTCTTTTTGATCACTGGATTTAATCCTAAACTACTCGTGATTCCCATATAGCTATCATTTATATGACACAAACGAGCATGCCAAAAATTAGTAGAAGAAAGCATATAAACAGAAGTAGATGTTTTATTCACTTCAACATTCAATTTGAACATACCATCACAATCATACCCCTTTCCCAAAAAAATATTATTTTTTATTATTACATACTGATCAGATACAATAATTTATTTTGAAGCCAACTTTACTATGAAGAAAACTAGACATCAATTTTTTTCTCATGGAAGGAGTATAAAGTACATCTTTTAAAATTAATATCCTTCTAGAAGTAAAACTCAGCTCGACATCTCCCGTTCCAAGTACTTGAGTTGTGTGTGAATCTCCAAGCATGATGGCTTTGGGCTCTTCAAAATTAGTATATTTTTTAAACCAGTCTTTGTCATAGCAGACATGATGGTTTGCACCAGAGTCATCCCACCATCTATCAAAATTCTCCATCATATTTATGTCTGTTATCACCGCCACAAATGATTCTTTGATAACATTTGCCTAAGGTTTAGGCCCACATTTCTAAAATTTGTAAAATCGAGCAATATGCCCACTCTTGTCATAGATAAAGCAGGACCCCTTTTCTTGAACATGTTGATTTTTGCTTGGTTATTTCTACTATTATTGTCCTTGAGATGTCTGCAATTGATCAAACGGGTCATCAATTCTAGGAAGAGGATATTTGTTCTTGACTGTAACTTCATTCAACTGACAGTAGTCAATGCACATGCGCAAAGAACTATTTTTCTTTTGCACGAATAGGACCGGAGTGCCCCATAGAGAAACACTAGGCCTTATAAAACCTTAATCTAAAAGATCTTTGAGCTGATCCTTCAGCTCCTTATGCTTTGTGGGAGCCATATGATAAGGAGGGATAGAAATAGGCTGAGTATCTGGGAAAAGGTCAATTCCGAATTCTATCTCTCTATCGAGAGGCACCCTTGGGAGATCTTCTGGAAAGACATCTGGAAATTCATTTACTATATTAACTGACTGAAATATTGGGGTCTCAGACTTAGTGTCTTTAACTAGAACTAGATAATAAATGTAAACTTTGGATATCAACCTTTTGGCCTTCAGATAAGATATGAAATAACTCTTGGGAGACACTGAATTATCGAATCACTCAAGGGTTGGCTCATCTGGAAATAGAAACTTTACCACTCAGGTACGATAATCGATAGAAGTATAACAGGAATGAAGCCAATCAATATGAAGAAAAAGATTAAAATCAACTATGTTTAACTCTATCAAGTCTGCTAACATGACACTATGAAGAATAGTGATAGGACAGTTTTTGTAAACCCATTTAGCAATGAATAACTCACCGACAGGGGTAGAAATTAATAAAGGCTCAAAATTCTTTTCAAAACTTATCTCAAAATTCACAATAACTAACGGGGTCACATAAGAGAAACTTGTCTTAGGTTCTAACAATGCATACATATCAAAATGAAAAACACAAAGTATACCAGTAACAACATTTGGAGAATCTTTCTGCTCCTGGCGGGATGGTAGAGCATAGAACCAATTCTGGCGCTATCTACCACCGGTACTGGATAAAGCACCCCGAGGAAGGGTTGGGCGAACTACAGGGGCTAGTGCACTGGTAGCCTGAGTGTGAGGACAAACATCTCTGCTTCCATGCTTAGCATAGGACACTCTCTAATTTTATGTCCCTACTTGCCACAATAAAAACAACCCTTCTGGTTGGCTAAGCACTCACTGGGATGTGTTCTACCACACTTAGCACATGGAGGATAATTGGGTTTACCACTCACACAATTATAGGATCTAGACATAGAAGACTTACCCCACTGCTCCTGCCTACCTCTAAGAGCGAGAGCACTAGCTGAAGATGTTATTGGCATAGACGAATAGTTCAAAAACTGTGGGTGATTCCCTCATGAGATCTAGTCTGACCATACTCCAACTACCATGTTCTATCCCTCTTATTTACTCTCTCTTTCCTTCATCTTCTCTGCCTTAATTTGTGAGAATGCATCATCAATCTAGAAAGATTCATGTCTCTATTGAGCATAACAGTTCTAAACTCCTTAATTACCAATCCAGACACACCGGTCACAAACTTACTAATGCTTGACCTATGGTCAGCCATCTGATATGAGGCATACTTAGACAACTGTTTGAACATAAGGTAATACTCATTCACTGTCATAGAGCCCTACCTTAGATTTATGAACTCTTCTATCTTAGCTTCCCTCATCTCAAGTGGGAAGAATTTGTCTAAGAACGCATTCTAAAATGTCTGCCAAGTCATGGGAGCTGTATTCTCCTCTTTACTCTTCTTTCACATCACTACCCAATCACAATAAATATCCTTCAGCCTATAAGATGCCAATTCTACACTCTTTTCCTCATTAACATGCATCACTTGGGTGATCTTCTTTATCTCATCAAGATATAGCTGTGGTTCCTCACCTGCTTTCGACCCAAAAAATTCTAGAGGGTCATTCTCATAAAGTCTCAAATTCTAACTGTGGCTAAATCCCCATCCTGTTAGGGAGGGACTGCAGCCTGATAATTACCTTAAACATTAGCAGTCACAGCTTGGGCAAGCACCTGAAAAGCTGTTCGAAACTCTATATGTGACATATTCTTATTTAAAGGATATGCGGGCTGAGGTGGTTGGTTATGATTTCTACGAGCTTTAGCTCTGCGAGGAG
>NC_061121.1:188981096-189009300 GCF_002878395.1 Capsicum annuum | reverse complement strand
CTGAGGTGGTTGGTTATGATTTCTACGAGCTTTAGCTCTGCGAGGAGGCATATTCTATCATAAAAGAGCATAAGTTAATAGCAGATAGAGATAGCTATAAGCATGATGGATTATGAAAGAAAGAGAGAATTTTCCTAAAACACTCCATAGCCCCTTGCTCATAAATTTGGTACGCTTCACACCAATGGTCAAGACTCTATATAACACTGCTTTTCTGACTTCCTAGAACTCTCTAAATTTTAGGCTCTGATACCAAGTTTGTAAACCCTAAAATCTGATATCGGGATGTCACACAGTGGTCAAGGCTATGAGTAGCCTCAAGCTAACCCTTTGATCCTGCTACTAAGTCTGAACCTTACTTTAAGATCATCTAATAAAGAAATAATACTGTACTACACAAAAACTAAACTGAATAAACTATAGATAATGTCTGAACAACAAATACTGATAGTTTGTAAATAAATTCGTAGTCTGACAAGCCTCTACTACAAATAAAGAACTAGAGAGCCATTGGGACAGACCCCCACCTGACTCGTACTTAATCAAAAATGATAACTCAAATACTATAAAAGCCCAAAATATAAAGAAGTAGGCCCTAGAATCATGAGGACTCACCAACTGTGGGAGCGTAGATAAAGATGCTCAAAATACTCATGCTATTGATATGAAGCACCTGAACCTATATTATAAGACAATGTAGCACATAATTAGCACTTTGAAGATGTACTGAGTATAATGGGGTTTAATACATAAGTAAAAATCATCATAATTAGAAAGTAAATGCATATGGATGTATATGACTCACATAATCTTGAATATTTAAAATATCAAAATGCAAAATCAGGTATAACAAATCGTACTTGCAAAACTTTTCTATCATTCTTTTCTATAAAACTTAAGTCTTATAAAACTTTTCTATCATTCTTTTCTTTTGAAACTTAGAAGTTTTGGGACTTAGAGACTTTGGGGTTTGAAGTTTCTTCTAGCTGACATAAACCATGTGAGCTAACATGGAGTCCAACTTCTTGCCCACATTGGGGACAACTATTCTACCTTTGCCATCTGGACAGAACATTAACTTGAGTGATCACTATCTTAGTCATCCATGTAGAAGTGGGAATAAACTTAATCCTATGGTGGCGTGTAGTTATAGGGCATGATACCTTGGAATCATACCCAACTCGGTGCTAAATACTACTCCCATACTTAGGCTCAAAACTTTAGAAAATCCACCTTAAAATAGCATAAGGGTTTATAATCAAAACAAATTATGCTTCTCTTCTTCAAATCTTAAACTATGTGCATAATGTGAATTCCTTGTCTTAGATTAGGATCAGAAGATCAATATTTGCTTTTGAAAGCACTTATCAAAACTTTTCAATAAAACTTCAGATCATAATCTCCTTATAAACTCATCACTTGTACTTAAGACTCAAACTATAAAGCTTTAATGCATCAGAAATCGTATTTAAATTTCATGCTCAACAATCATCTTAACAGCTTTCAACAATCTCAATCAAGATAGTGGAAAATAACTCATAATATGAATCTCATTATTTCAAACATGGATATATGTAAACCTTTATACAATTGAAGACTTAAATAGCATGATAATTTCATAAACTAAATTTAATAAGAATTATGTATCAACCCTTGCTTGCAAATCATGTAATCTTTAATAAAAATCAAGTTTTTGGGCACAAAGATAAAATATTTGTTCTTGTTCAAACCCCACAAACCTTAGATGATCAACTAAATGAATAATATTTCTTTTTGAGATGCTATATGTGCTCTTAAATGAAGATTCTTGAAGCTCTTGGTCTAGGGATCTTAAATCTTGAAATAATTTGGAAAAAGGAAGGTAGAATCTTGAGTTTCTTAGAGATGATTGTTGAAGCACCCTAGGGTTTTGGATGAGAGTAACTTTGATGAAACTTAACACATAATGCTTTTAAAGGGCTTTAATCATGTGTTTGACAGATTGGGGGTTGAGGAAAAGTACAAAATACCCCCTTTAACTCCTGAAAGAAACTGGAAAAATAAATGGGGGTCATAATATTTGGCCTTCAAAAATAAAAGCCACTAGAAAATTTCAACTGGGAAAATGCTTGGTGGTGCGACGTGGAGGTATCATATTACCACCTTGGATGGGACCTGGAAACCCGGCGTGACGTACCACTATCACGGACCTTCACTGGAATTAGACAATTTGAAATTTTGCTCTCTCCACGATGCGTCAATATCGCGGGGGGCCACTAGAAATTGAAATTAGGAATTAACACTACTCCATGACGCGCTACGGGTCCAAATGATGGTGTTTTGCGACTGGAACTTAAAATAGCCATAACTTCTTACCCGGTTATCGAATCTAGGCGAATCTTATATCGTTGGAAAGCTCATTAAATTTCCTATATAATGGAGAGTATATCTAAATAATTCCACACAAAATAATTAATATTCATCTTAGGAGCTATCCCTTAACACCCTGGGGACGCATTCTAGCTAGAAAAGGTATGGGGTATTATACTTCTCCTTGGCTACTGTTTGCTATCTTTACCTTAAGTTCTTAGTTGATCATCAGACTCAGTTTAGTGGTTGGTCCCAAGAATGTGGTGCCTAATTCTAGGCTAGTGTTTCTCAGTCGGCTCTACCCCATTGTCTTTGCAGATTTTATGGTTAGAGTCACCGTGGTCTGTGTGAAAAAAGGAGAAATAGATGTTTCCATTATGGTTAGATTAGGAACATACAGCCTGATTTCCTATATTTAGTAGCTTTTTGGGCTAACAGGGCCCCTACTGCTACTCCACTTCCTCCAGCACCAAAAAGTTTTATGTTCACCTTTACTTCTGCTTCTGGCATCGGTGTTGACTGAACCGCTTATATGCACTTACTACTTGCCAGGAATTTGAGGCATCTCCCGATGTTGTCATGGGTATGTTAATATTTTCTCCCATGATGCGTATTGTTTTCTTGATCCAGGGTCTACCCTTTCTTATATAACCCCGTATGTAGTTGTGCATCTTAATTGTGATCTCGATAGTCTGTTGGTTCCTTTTTCTATTTATACCCCGGTAGGATACTCTGTGATTATTAAAAGAGTTTATAAGGGGTGTGTGATATCTTTTGGTGGTAGAGATACTGTTGTTGACTTGATAGAGTTTGACATGATTGATTTTGATATTATTCCAGGGATGGATTACTTGCAATCTTTCTATGCTTCCTTAGATTGTCGAACCTGTAGGATCATGTTCATATTCCCTATTGAGCCAGTCATTGTATGGGAATGTGGTTCTTTGGTGCCTAAGAAAAGATTCATTTCTTATTTTAAAGCTCGAAAGTTGATTTCGAAGGGGTTTTTATGTTATTTAGTCTGAGTTAAAGATTCTAAATCATTAGGGCCTTCTCTACATTCTGTTCTTGTATTTAATGTGATTCCTGAGGTGTTCCCCAATGATCTTTCCGGCGTTCCTCTCGATAGAAAAATTTATTTTGGAATTAACCTTGGTCTAGACACTCTTCTGACCTCTATTCTTACTTATAGAATGCCTAAGTAGGAGTTGAAACAACTTAAGGAGAATTTGAAGGTCCTCTTAAATAAGGGTTTTATTTATCTTAGTGTGTTTCCTTAGTGTGCCCCATGTTCTTTATGCGCAAGAAAGATGGTTTTGTTCATATGTAAATTGATTATCATCAGTTGAACAAAGTGACCAGAAAGAACAAATATCCTCTTCCTAGGATTAATGATTTATTTGACCAACTTCAGGGAGCAAAGTATTTCTCTAAGATTGATCTTAGATCAGGTTATTATCAGCTTAAGATTAGGGATGCGGATAACCCTAAGACTACCTTTAGAACTCAGTATGGTCACAATGAGTTCCTTGTCATGTCTTTTGGGTTGACTAATGCCTTGGCGGTATTTATGGATTTAATGAATAGGGTCTTTTGTTCGTTCTTGGACCTGTTTGTCATTGTCTTCATTGATGATATATTAGTGTATTCTAAGAGTGAGGAGGATTATATAGATCACCTACGTGCCGTGTTACAAACTTTAGTAGAATCATCATTTGTATGCCAAGTTCTCCAAGTGTGAGTTTTAGTTGAAAGCCATAACTTTTCTTGGTCATGCCATCTCTAGTGATGGCATTACTGTGGATCCCTAAAAGGTTGCAGTGGTTAAGAAGTGGCCTAGACTTATGACTCTAACCGATATTCGGAGCTTCTTGGGTATAGCTGGTTATTATAGAAGGTTTGTAGAGAGTTTTTCCACTATATCTACCTCGTTGACCAAGCTGACCAAAAAGAGGTCAAGTTCTTATGGTTCAATATGTGTGAGGGTAGTTTTGAGAAGATAAAGAATAAATTAACTTTGGCTCTGGTTTTGACTTTACTCGAGGGTAGTGATAGTTTTGTGGTCTATTATGATACTTCTCATGTCGGTCTTGATTATGTGTTGACGCAACATGGTAGGGTTGTATCCTATGCTTTGAGGCAATTGAAAATTCATGAAAAGAACTACCCTACCCATGACCTAGAATTGTTAGTCATGGTCTTTGCTTTGAAAATTTGGTGGCATTATCTCTTTGGTGTTCATGTTGATATCTTTTCTAATCATAAGAGCCTCCAATATGTATTTACTCAAAAGTATTTGAATCTCCAGCAAAGAAGGTTGCTTGAGCTATTGAAATACCATGATAAGAGTCTTTATTACAACCCAGTAAGGCGAATGTAGTCGTCGATGCTCTTATTAGATTATCTATGGGAGGTTTGGCCTATGTCAATGTGGATAAGTGGGAATTGGTGAAAGATGTACGATATTTGGATAATCTTAGAGTTTGACTTGTGGAATCTGAGAATGGTGGTTCGCCTATATATTCGGTATCTCAATTGTCTCTTGTTGTTGAGATCAAAAGAGAAGCAATTTTTGGACCTCGACATGATGAAAATCATGAGTAATGTGGGTCAACACAAGGTCATGGAATTTATGATTAGTGGTGATGGTATCTTGAGGTACCAAGGTAGGCTATGTGTTCCTAACGACGATGGATTGAGGGAAAGAGTCATGGTCGAGGCTATAGGGCTCGCTATGCTATTTATCACAGTTCTACCAAAAAATATCATGACCTTAGAGAGTTCTATAGGTGGAATAATGTGAATCTTGATGTTGCCATCTATGTGGCTAAATGTATGGTGTACCAATAAGTAAAGGTTGAGAACTTGAGGCTCGGTGGCCTATACCAAGAGATAGTCTTGCCCGAGTAGAAGTGGGAGTTAATTAATATTGATTTCATTACTAGTCTTCCTAGATCTCAAAATTAATGTGATTCTATTTGGGTTATTGTTGATAGAATGACCAAGTCTTCTTATTTCTTTCCCCTGAGGACTAATTTCTCAGGGGAAAATTATGCTAAGTTGTATATTACAGATATAATAAGGTTGCACGGTGCTTCGGTGTCTATTATCTTGGATCATGGTCTTTCATTTTTATCCCACTTTTGGAAGTCATTCTAAAGAGGTTTGGGAACTAAGGTGTGCCTTAGTACCGCTTTTCATTTGTAAATGAATGGTCAAGCAAAGAGAACTGTCCAAACATTGGAGGATATGTTGCGGGCTTATGTAATTGATTATGGTGGTAGTGGGTATGGTGACTTGCCTTTGATTGAGTTCACCTATAATAACAGTTGCCACTCTAGTATTGACATAGCGCCTTTTCAAGAATTGTATGGTAGGAGATATCGATCTCCTATTAGGTGGTATGAAATTAGCGAGGGTAAGTTGCTTGGGCCCACTTAGTTTACCAAGACTTAGAGAAGGTTAAAGTGAATCATAATAGATTGAAGACCGCTCAAAGTCGCCAAAAGTCCTATACAGATGTGAGGGGTATGGACTTAGAGTTTTGCCTTAGCGATTATGTATTTTTAAAAGTGTTGCCCATGAAGAAAGTGATGCGGTTTGGTAAGAAAGGAAATCTTAGTTCCCGATATGTTGGTATCTACTCGATTGTGACGAGGGTTGACAATGTTACCTATAAGTTAGAGTTGCCTTCTAATATGAACTCCATTCACCCGGTTTTCCATGCATCTATGTTGTAGAAATGTGTGGGTGATCCTTCCTTGGTTGTTCCCGCAGAAAATGTTAGTATCTCAGACTCTTTATCCTATGAGGAGATCTTGATGAGGATCTTGGATCAGCCAGTTTGCCAGTTATAATTGAAAGAAGTGGCTTTGGTAAAGGTTCTATGGAGGAACCAAAAGTCCAAGGAAGCTACTTAGGAGGCAGAAGAGGACCTGAAGTCCAAGTACCCGTATTTATTTCCTATTTCACAAGCTTGTAATAGAGGTATGCATTAATCTTATTACTTTGATATATGTCTTGCTAGATAAGGATTAGAGTTCCCAATGTGTGAATTTATTTATGTCTTGCAAGGCAATAGATTAGAGTTCCGAGTGTGTGAATTGATTTGTGTCTTTCTAGACAAGGGATTCAAATCCCAAATGCTATGAAATAATTTGTCTTGTTGTGATAGGTTTAAGTTTCTAATACCTTAAATTGATTCATGTCCTTGATAGGTGATGGGGTAATACCCCCAATGCTCTGAGTTGCCTTATCTCCTTGAAGGTTCATGGGTTGAAGTGCCTAAGCCATGAAATGAGTAAGTGTTGGATAAGTAATGGGTTGGACTCCCAAGATCAATAAAATGAAATGGTTGATTGATGATGATCATTATATGTGTTGTGTTGCATCCTTTTTATGTTTTTGTTTCTAACTTATATAAAGGTTAAGTTGATGTATGTTGATGTGTTAAATTTTTTTTATTCTTGCCTTACCCTTCATTCGGAGACGAATGATCCAAGTAGGAGTGAATTGAAACACCTAAAGTCTTAAACCATTGAAAAACAACTTCATTTTTGTGCCTCTAAGTTGGGTACGACTAGAGCCTTGAGTCGTACCCTAGGTCACGAATCGTACCCACCTTGCACTCCTCTTTTATACATTGATCAGTCCATGAGGGTGTCATACTATTTCTATACGACATGACCATCCCTTACTCTTAACCAATGTATACGAGTCATATACTACTCAACCGTATGGAGCATGAACCTAGCTTGAGTGGACTGTTTTCTTTACGAGTGGTCTATACGATTTAAGGGTTGATTCGTACCTTTTGGTTATGACTCATGGGTGCCCACTCCTACCCACAATAGTATGGTTGACCTAGGAGAAACCAAGGGTACGAGTTAGGGTACCACTCGTACCCTAGGGTATGATTGATAAGGGAACCGTATGAGGGAGTCGTACCCCTACATGAGTGAACTTTTCAGCTTTTAATAAGGACCTTGTGGTCATTTCCCTTTCCTAAAATCCTAATCACTCTAACTATATAAGGCATTGTAGTATCCTAAGTCTTCATTTACAAGACTCAAACACTCCTAAATACTTTAAAAGCTTCTTAGAGAAAGACTGGATGCTAGGGTTTCGAGCTGCTTATTTAGTGTCAAGAAGGAGCCAAGATTGTAGTTGTGTTATCTTTTTTAAGGCATGTATCTCTTACCCTTTCTAAATAACTCTAAATACATGTATTTCATACTCGTATTAGTAAGTGTACATGGTGGTTTTGAAATCAAATGAAAAGGGTTTTGTTGCTTAATGATGAATAATGTGGACTATTGCTTAGACTTGTGTTTATACATGTAATTGTAGATATTTTGCACATGTGAATGCTAGTTGTTTGTACTCTAACCAATAAGTCTTGAAAAATCCTAATGATGATGATTTTTCCTTTGAATATGGCTTAGGTAAGGGCATGTACACAAGGTTTTTGTGAAAATGTCTAGGTGGAATGACTAGTTACATGTTGACAACGTATTGAGCTAGGGCAATGGCCCAAATGAACATTCAACGACAACAGGCCCAGTATATTCCCACAAAGTGAGGTCTGGGCCCAAATGAACATGGATAAATAATAATTGATGTGTTAAAAGAATTATGAACCATGTGTGATGAAATTGATAACCTTGGTTGTTGGCTAATGAAAGGTGTTAAGCAACTTCATAGGTGTTCTTGGTTTTACACATGAAGTTGAGTTGAAGTTTCTGTACCTAAATACAGATTCTTGTACCCAAAAACATTGAAAATAACAATATATACCTCAAAGTTATTTTATACAGAAACAGAGCAAAAATTTTCTTAGATTTCTCCTCTACAAAATTTGTTTTGATCTTTTTAGTACAAAAATGGACATTGCAAACCTCACATTGTTTATGCTATATGACTTTCTTTATCAACTTGCTTTCTCCCCATCCTTACCTCACCTGTGTCCTAATGGTCAAGCTAGGATATGGTTAACATTAATCCCATGCTTCTAAAGATTGTTATTTTTCTAATCCAAAAACACTTGCATGGAATAAGTGCACAGATCCTTGTTCATTAGGTGAAGTTCATTGTGCTGAGATAGAAGGCAAAGTGACGGAGCTTAACCTTACTTGCAGAGAAATTCAAGGCAAGCTTTATTTTAATAGTAGCTTCTTTCAACTATCCAATATCAAAAGACTTATCCTCTTATGATTTATCCGGATCATTCATTTTGCCAATTAGGTGAGTTCTCAAGCTTGATGTATCTTGATCTATCAGGTTTAAGTTTTTAGGTCTAATCCCTTATGAAATATTTCATCTTTCTAAGTTAAAAATTCTATGTATCTGGACTAATGGTCCATATGAGATTAGACTTGACCTCATAGTTTTGTACTGCTCCTTAAAAACTTAACCCAGTTAGGAGAGAATGATCTTAGATATATGGACATCTCTTCCACCATTCCTCTAAATTTCTCTTCTTATTTGAAAATTTTGAAGCTTTCATAGACAGATATTTGAGACGTTTCCCGGAAGTGTTTTTCGCCTTTCCAACTTTGAATTTTTTGAGTTATCGACAGTACCCAGCTCACAGTTAGGTTTTCAATGACCAGATGGAATAGCAGTGCATATCTCATGAAGTTATATGTCATATATGTGAATTTTATCCGTAAGACACCTGGATCATTTAGCCATCTAACTTCACTCATACATTGGCCATGATTTCTTGTAATCTCGCTGGGCCCATTTCTAGACATCTATAGAATCTCACCAACATAGAGGCTTTGGACCTTAATAATAACCATTTTGAAGGACCGATTTAGCTATATTCTAGCTCCATCCCTATCCATATATTCAAGTTCAAGAACAATATTAAGCACGTAAAAAATAATAACCAACTCAACAAGATGTGATAAACTATCTTTGAAATTTTCTAGAAACGAAGAAATTATACCTTGAAATACAATGTAAACTGATTTTTAACTTATGAGAAAATTTTAAATGACATAAAGAATTAAAAGGAAGAAGAAGAAAGGGAAAAAACTTACCTATACCGAGTATATACACCAAGTCAATACATGCATATTATGTGTGAATTTAGAGTTTATGTTACTCAACCATGATTAATTAACATATATTTTACTTCATTTATTCACTTAATCACGGTGAATTGCATGAGTTTGGTGTATACACCGGGTAAGGGTAAGTTTTTACCAAAAGAAAGTCTTAGTTATTACTAATTTTCCTATTTATCTTCTTCTAATTGAAAGCGTGTACTTAATTTTTTTTAGTCATGAAAATAACAGAAGGGTTTGTAGACCTAAAAATCTAAGAGGGCTTCCAACTTGAGTACTATCAATAATACAGAATGTTAGGATCGGGAATCGCGAATAGTGTGGAATGAAATAAAGTAATTAATTAAAGATAATAACATAATCAATAATAATGATAAATTGAAAAAAATAAAGGAGACATAAATTTAACTTGGTTAGATCAACTTGATTTCACAACTAAAAAGAGGAGCAATATACTAACACTAACAGATACAAAAGAGTGTAAGAAAATGCGAGAGTACAAAATTATAGTAATTAAATACACTAATATCCCAAATACTCATTCACATGAGGAAACAAACACTTGATAGATATTTTCACTATATCATTTAGAGAAAATACCCAATTACCCTCCTGAACTATACCTAAAAAGCCTATGACACACCTCAACTTAAAAGGGTCCTATTACCCCCGAACTAATTAGAAGTGTAATTTTGACACCCTTAGTGTCTATGTAGCACATACGTGGCACACATGTGTGCCTACGTGGACACTTCAATGTGTTGTGCCATGTATGTGCCACATATGCACTATGGGTGTCAAAATCATACTTTTAGTTAGTTCAAGGGGGAAATATGACCCCTTTTAAGTTGAAGTGTGTTATAACCTTTTTGGGTATAGTTCAGAGGGTAATTGGGTATTATCTCTATCATTTATCATGAGATTTTCAATAAAATATTGGACAAAAAATTATCATAGTACACCTAAGAAGATGAATTTATAATTTCCATTGATGTTATTTTTGAAATATTCTTATGGATTCCTGCTAAGTTTTTATTGTGTTTCAAGTGTGTTTCCAAATTATTTAATTCTCTTATTTTCAGTTCAGATTTTACAGATATCCATACATGTCACTTTATGACCTGTCCGGGTGGAACAATATTCTTTTTGGAGTGAATGAAGATTTATTACACTGCTGAGCAAAAAGAAGGAAAATTTTATTCCTCCCTTCTACAAATTGAGAGATTTGATGAACTCCATCGCCATTCAGACACTCTGTTGAATTGCATTAATCATTTATTTTGCACTTGAGACCCATTATCTATATGGAACTTGCTATAATTTTTAATTCCAGCACAAGAAAAGTAAGATTTCTTCCAGACCTATTTGAAGATATTTCTTGGCGTAACTATTCATTAGTTTTTGAATCAGAAGAAAAGAAGTAAGAAGTGCTTTTGATAGGTGTTACGATCCGAGCAGAGGCCTTGGTCGCGACAAGCATTTCGGATCATATAGGCCCAAGAAGACCCCTTAGCATTCTATCATAAGCATAATTTATATTGAAATGTGAAAATATAATAAAATTCAAGGAAATTCTTTAAAATAAAATATACTTTATATGACATAGTTATGAGTATAGAAATCAAATTACAATGTAGAACTCAAATAACATTTGCATAAATAAAGACTTCAAGTAGTCACTTAGTAAATAAAATATACTTTATATGACATAGTTATGAGTATAGAAATCAAATTACAATGTAGAACTCAAATAACATTTGCATAAATAAAGACTTCAAGTAGTCACTTAGTAAATAAACTCTGCTCTTCTTTTTAATTCTTAGTTAGTGGTATTCCCAGCATGTCTACTATACAACAGGCTATGTGGGTCCAACTTTAACTCATCGGCCAAGCCCCCGATTCAAGTTTGTCGCAAGGATTAGAGTCTCTACATTCTAGCCTAGTATACCAAAGCATGAAGCAAGTAACAATGATTATTCATATTTTAGGATAGAATCAACCCCATATCAACAAAACACAATTTTGGTCTGTAAACCTTTCAATTCATGCCTTCTCGAGTAAATCGTCTAACTCTCTTAAATCCTATTTTTAGTTCTTTAAATTATGCATCTTCATAAAAAAAGTCATTCTGATTCTAAATGGCAATTTCTCCATTGGTATAGTCACACTAAGATTTGCAAGACACATAAATCATCTCATATATTTTGTTTCATCTTTTTCATGCATTAAATCATTGACCACCATAAAGTTATTCAAAGATCAAATAATGATGCTCTTTCGAAATTCACATACAAGTTTAAGCAAAACGACTCTTTCAATTTCGTTGAAACTCTTGAAGGTGGTCATCTCTTTCATAAATTCACTAAATCCATATTGGAAAGCAAGAACACTTAAAATACAATAAATACTGTTTCAAATCATTATAAGTAAACAACATACAATTTGATAAAAAAAATATTTGATACTCAAATAATCCACAACAGTAGTTAAATGCATGATTCTCATCATAAAAAGGGGTTTATAATTCATGTTCTTCAAACAATTTGAAATCCTATATATATATATATATATATATACATAGATTATAGGAATACTTTTTTTTCAAACCCGTGAGTAGTAAGATTATTCTACATACCTCTTAGCCAAAGAAAATTGGGTCAATTTTACCCTTGGAGCAAAAGAACTTTGAACCCTAGGTAACTCTCTTTTCTATAGATTTAGGGATGTTCTCAAAGTGACTAGAAGTTAAGAGTCATTTTTAGGGGCTTAATGATGCATATTGGGTGAATGAGAACATTTTAGGGGTGTAAAAAGATCCAAACACCCCTGGAATAATATTAAAATAATATCCCATAGACTAAAAAGGGAGGGGGCGCGACGCATGCTTGGAAGCGTGGCCTTCCCCTCATAGTACGGGGCCCAATGTGAGATGCCCCCTCGTAGCGTAGGGCCACCATATAGGTGAGGTAGTATCCCCCTATGGTGGTCTACACAACGCTGGGCTAGAGCACGGGGTCCCCCTTGCGACTCATAACCCTTGTACATGTCTAAAATTATCTCCAACACCTCTGAACCTATCCCAATGTGATTTATACTCAATCTAGGGGTCACGTGGGCGCATTCTTATCTTAATTTAAGTGTTTAAATACTCAAGCCATTACTTTATCCCCCTTGGAATCATTCGTCCCTAAATTATGGGTTGGGATAAGGTTACCATGATTTAAGTAAACACATTTTGCGATAAGAGTAAAGTAAGATTAAAATTAATACCTTTCAAGATTTCTTCGAAAGATTTGAATATTAAGGGATATCTAGAACACATATCATCTTTCGATTCCCAAGTGTCTTTACTGTGATCGAAGCTATCTCTTGGCTTCTCAACTTCCAAACTTATCTATCCAAAGTCTTTATGGGAACCTCTTTATATGATAAAGAGTATTTCACTCCAATATCATCCATTACAACAACATAAGAATAATCTCCAACACACTTCTTAAGCATAGACACAAGGAAGATGAGATCGACTGAAGCCAAGCCCACCGGGAAAGCTGACTCACATGCCACACTACCAATCCTCACCACAATCGGATAAGGACCTATGTAGCAAGGACTGAGCTTTTCCTTCTTCCCAAACCTGATAACTTCCTTCAAAGGAGAGACTTTCATAAATACCCAATCATCAACCTCAAACTCCAACTCTTTCCTTCTCACGTCAGCATAAGACTTTTGGTGACTTTGAGCAATTTTAAGTCTCTCCCCAATAACCTTTACTTTATCTATTGCTTGATGCATAAGATCAGGTCTGAAAAATCTAGTTTCACCTACCTCTTACCAACTAATTGGTGTCCTACACGTCCTACCATAATTATTATAGGTGAACTCTATAAGAGGCAAGTGGTCTACCCAACTATCCTTGAAGTCAATTACATAGGATATCAACATATCCTCTAAGGTCTGAATAGTGCGTTCTTCCTTCTCATCTATTTGAGGATGGAAAATAGTGTTAAGATTTACCTACGTACTATGCCTCACTGAAATAACCATCAAAACTATGAGTAAAATTACATACTTTTGTCGTATATAATGGATATGGAAGCCCCAAGTAGCTGAACAATCTCCTAAATATATAGCTTTGCATAATCCTCTCCCAAAAAGTTAGTTGTTATCAACAGGGAATAAGCAGACTTGACCATTCTGTCCATAATGACCCAAATAGAGTCATACTAATTTTGGGAACACGGATGGCTGTAATGAAATCCATGTTAATCATTTCCCATTACTATATAGGAATAGCTATATCATAGAAGGTACCACACGGTCTCAAGTGCTTAACTTTAACTTGTTGGCAATTCAAACACTTAGCAACAAAATTTGCTATATCTCTCTTCACGTTATTCTACTAATACACCTATTTTAGGTCATGATACATTTTAGTAGAGCTGAGATAAACAATATACCTACAAACATGGGCCTCTACCAAGATTTTCTCTTGCAGTCCATCAATATTCAGAATACAAAATTTCCCCTTATATCGTAATATATTATCTCTTCTAATTTCAAATACCAAAACCTTTTATTGGCCAACATCCTTCTTGATCTGCATCAATATGGGTTCATTAGCATGCTTCTCCTTAACTTCGGCACATAAGGAGGACTTAGCCATTTTGTGAACTATTACTCCTCCATCTTTGGAGTCTAAGAGTCGGACACCCAAATCAGTCAGTCGACGAATATCCTTTACCTGATCCCTCTTTTCCTTATCAATATGAGAAAGGCTACCCATTGATAGCCTGCTAAGAGCATCAACCACAATATTTGACTTACCTAGATAATAGTACAAGCTCATGTCATAGTATTTTAATAGCTCAATCCACTGCCTTTGCATGAGATTTAAATCTTTCTGTGTGAACACATACTACAGATTCTTCTGATCAGTGAAACTGTCAGCGTGTACCCGATATATGTAGTGATGCCAAATCTTAAGCGTAAATACCACAACTTCTAATTCTAGATCATGGGTGAATTAGTTCTTATCATGAACCTTAAGTTGCTTGGACGCATAAGCTACAACTTTATAATGCTGCTTAGTCACAAAACCAAGTCCCAGCCAGAATACATCATATTACATGACAAATACTTTAGTACTTTTGGGAAGTTCCAAAATAGGGGCAGTAGTCAGTCTATCTTTTAACCACCTAAAAAGGCTCTCATAAGCCTCAGACCATAAGAACTTTACCTTTATCTGAGTCAACCTAGTAAGCAGAGCAGCTATGGATGAAAAACTTTTTGCAGATCTACTATAGTAGTCTACCATACCCAAGAAGCTTTGAATGTCAGTTAGAGTCATCAGTGTAGGCCATTTTTTCACAGCTTCAATCTTTTTGTGGATCAATCTTAATCCCTTCACTAGAAATAATATGTCTAAGAAAAGTCACAACACTAAGCCAAAATTCACACTTAGAAAATTTGGCATAAAATTCTTGGTCCTTAAGGGTCTAAATTACGATCCAAAAGTTATTTGTGTGGTCCTCCATAAATTTAAAGTATACTAAAATATCATCAATGAAGACTATGAAAAATAAATCTAAAAACTATCTAAACACCCTGTTCATAAGATCCATGAAATATGTAGGTGTATTAGTCAATCCAAAATACATAACAAAAAATTTATAATGACCATGTTAGGTTTGAAATAGAGTATTGGGAATGTCAGCTTCCCCGATCTTCAACTAATAATAACCCAAACAAAGTCTATTTTACAGAAACATCTAGCACCCAAAAGCTGGTTGAAGTGATCCTTAATTCTAAAAAAAAGGGTATGTATTCTTTACTGTGACCTTATTCAACTGAAGGTAATCTATACATATATGAAGGGAACCATCTTTCTTTAGCATGAGGAGTATGGGATAACACCAGGGAAAGACACAAAGATGGATAAAGACCTATCAAAGAGATCTTTCAACTACTCTTTCAATGTTTTTAGTTCTGAAGGATCTATTCTATATGGCGGAATAGAAAGGTTTGAGTGTCGGCTAATAGATTAATTCTAAAGTCTATCTCCCTATCTGTGGAAATCCCTGGGAGATCATTAGGAAAGACTTCGGGAAGATCATTAACTACAATTACTGACTGAAATAAGGAACCATCCATACTATTATCTTTGACCCAAACAAGATAGTACAAACAACCCTAGGATATAAGCTTATGGGCCTTAGATAATGTATAAACCTCCCCTTTGGTTAAAACAAATCTCCTTCCTATTCTATGGTTGGTTCATTAGGGAAATGAAAAGTTACTTTTCTAGTTCTTCCATCTAGGGTATTATAACAAGTGTGGAGCCAATACATCCCTAGAATTATATCAAAATCTATTATGCCAAGCTCTACTAGATCTACTGTAGTATCCTGATGAAAAATAGGCCCTACACAATTTTCATAGACCCTATGGCAATAATAAAATTAGCAACAGGGGTAGAAACTAAGAAGGATTCTTAGATATACTCGGAATCAAAACAAAAAATCATCTCCACATAAGAGGTTACATAAGATAGAGTAGATTTGGGATCAAGTAGCACATAAACATCATGAGAAAAAATCTACAACATACCTGCAACCACTTTTGGTGAGGCCCTTGAGTCTTGGTAAGTAGATAAGTCATAAAAATAGTTGTGATCCCCGCCTATACCAGAAGTAGCACCCTTAGTTGGAGGGTTTAAAGAAGTAGCTTAGGCCTTAGTACCCCTAAAGATTCCTTTTACTAAGAGACATTCTCTTTAGAAATATTTGGGTGCACCACAACCATAGCATACAAGAGTCCCATACTGACATTTCCCAAGTTGATACTTTCCACAAGTACTATAGTAAGGGTATGTGTTAAAGAGCTGAGCCACACTACCTTGAGATTGAGTGCCCTAAATCGTCAGCCCATTATTTGTCTAAAATCATTGTCGGTTGATGGTTTAGGCGCAGATGCATTAGCTAATGATTGAAAAATACCCCAAGATTTTTTTTAGGGCCATTTATTTCTTAATTTACCACCCTAATGCTAACTGGCATCCTGATCTGCTGGCCTAACCCTCTTATCTTGTCTCTCCTCCACCTTAACCTATTTATTATTCTTCTCCTCTATTTGTTGCATATACACTACCAACCTGGATATGCCTATGTCATTGTTCATCATTGCCCTATTAATTCTAAGACCAAATCATTAGAAAGATTAGACACAAACTTCCTCATATGAGACCTCATGTTGGACACAAACTCTAGAGGATATTGAGATAGTTGTGTAAACTTTAGATATATTCCTTGATGCTCATATTAACTTGTTCAGATTCACAAACTCCTCGGCATTGGCTTCCCTCAACTCCTAAGGAAAAAAAGTGGTCAAGAAAAGCATCAGAGAACTCCCATATGGCAGGTTCAATATTCTTACCTCTTAAGTCTTCTAACTCATAATACCATTAGTGAGCTATGCCGTTTAATTGATAAGCTACAAATAACACCCCTTCCATATCACTAGAATGCCTAACTCTGAATATCTTTTCCATATTATCCAAAAACTCTTAGGATATTCCAACCAAAGTAATTTTAGGTGAACCAATAGTAGAAAAAATATTTCTAGATCTATGGGACTATGATGCCACTATCTGACTTAGCATTTGAATTGACTGTCGAAACTCAATATTTGAAATCTCATTCTATAGGGTATGAGTATGAGTGGAATTGGTCCTAGGAGCTTAGGAAGGACTAGTTGGGACTGATTGAATCCTATTAGGAGTGAAAGTATCACTAATGTAGGCCCTATTACGGGCCTTCATTCTATGAGTAGGGCGAACCTCATCAACACTTATCCCATTAGGGGTGAAGGTTCTAGTTAAAGCCCTCTGAACATCTGGCCTTCTTAGAGGCATGATATGAAATTCATAAAATATAGGAGTTAGGGAAATTCATTTGAGGCTATATTCTCTAGCATGAACTAGAACTTGAAGAAAAAGGAAATATTCCTAAATATCGCGCAACCTCCCCGTTATAAATGTGATGCTCTACATACCGATAAAACAAACTCTACTTGAAATGACTTAGTAGACATCTTAGGACCCTTAAAAATGCTCTGATACTAATCTTGTCACAACACAAGCCGAGGCCCTATCCACGATGAGCATTTTAAAGAACATAGGCCGAAAAGACCCCTTAGCATTCTATCATAAGCATAAATTATATTAAAGAGCGAAAATGTAATAAAAGTCAAGGAAATTCATTAAATTAAATAAAATGGAAACCCCAGACTTTGAAAATAACATCAGACAACAACATATGTCAAACCCAGTCTACGAAGCTACTAACCATGACTAACTATCTAGAACAGGACAAGGCCCCGGTGATACCATCAAAACATAAAGTACTGAATGTCTAAATGATGTCTTTCTAGAAGATGAAGAGCTCACCAACTCCGATAATGTCATACCAAATCCTAATACTGCTTCGGACCGTGAGAATATGCCTTCAAACCCACATTATGAGATGATGCAACCCCTTGAGGATGATCAATACTTGGAATGTATTGAATATAGAACAACCCAGAATAAAATTTACTATATAAAATAGTCATGAGTATAGAAATCAAATCACAATGTAGAAGTCAAAACATATGGGCACAATAAAGATTTCAAGTAATCACTTCATAGATAGACTCCACTCTTCTCTTTAATTCTGAGCTAGATAGTATTCTCGATATGTCTACTACACCACGGGCTATGTGTGCTGGCTTTAACTTGTCTGTCAAGCCCTCAATCCATGTTTGTCGCAAGAATTGTAGTCTCTACATTCTAATCTAGTATACCAAAGCATAAAGCAAGTATACAATAATTATCTATATTTTCAGACAGAATCAATCCCGCATTGGTAAAACATAGTTTCGGGTGATAACTCTATCAGAATGTAGTACTGATGGCACAAATACCAGAATAACCACAGGAGTTTTAGCGAAAAGTCATTTGCCAACACAATGTAACCATCTAATTCTCTTAAAGACCATTTTTAGTTTTTTCAATCATGCATCTTTCTAAAATCTCATTCTAATTCTAAATTGCAAATTCTATGTTGGTATCATCATACCAAGACTATCAAGACTTGTAAGTCACATAAGTCATCTCATATATTTTGTTTCATCTTTTATGCAATGAATCATTGACCACCATAAAATAATTCAAATACCAAATAATGATTCTCTTTCAAAATTAATATGCAAGTTTATGCAAAACGCCTTTCTTTCAATACTTCTATGAAAACTCTTGAAGGTGGTCATCTCTTTCATAAATTCATGCAATCCTTATTGAAAAGAGAGAACACTTAAAATACAAGAAATACTCTTCAAAATCAGTATGATTAAATAATGTATGATTTGGTAAAAGAAACATTTGAAACTCAACCCTTTTCACCCTTCATGAAATAATCCACAACATTAGTTAAATGCATGATTCTCATAATAAAAAAGGTTTCATAGTTTATATATATATATATATATATATATATATATATATATATATTTAGAGTATATGAACACATAATTTTCAAGCCCATAAATAGCAAGGTCATTCTACATACCTTAGTCAAAGGAAATTGGTGTAATTTGACCATTGGAGCTAAAGAACTTTGAACCCTAGGTAACTCTCTTCTCTATAGATTTAGGGATGTCCTCAAAGTGATTAGAAGTTAAGAGAGTCAATTTTAGGGGCTTAAAATGCATTAGGTGAATTGGGAATCTTTTACCAGTATAAGAAGATCTAAAATTTCTTAGAATAATATTAAAATAATGTCCCTTCTATGAAAAGGGGAGAGGCGCAGAGCATGTTTGGAAGCGTTGTCTCCCCCTCACGGTGCGGGGCCCAACATAAGCTGCCCCCTCGTGCTGTAGGGACATTGTATGGGTGAGGCAGTATCCCTCTGCGGTGGTCCATGCGGTACGAGTTTGGTGCACGGGGTCCTTATGATGCATGTCTCTTTATCATGTCTAAAATGAGCCCCAACACCTTCGAACCCATCTCAAAGTTGTTTATACTTGCAATAGAGGTCACATAGGCTTTTCTTTAGCTCTATTTTAGTGTCTAAAAACTCGGGGAGTTATAATAGGATCGCTAAAAGGGTGCATCAATTAATGGGTTTTAACTTATTATGGAGAAAGCATTTACCCTTCTTTTTTGTCTTTTAAGGCCGATGTTTGCATTAATGAAGTTATCTATGAGTATATTAGCTATAATAATTTGGAACATCTTTGTCACGGCCCAATCTGTGGTCCTAGCCATGATGGACATGTTAGACTAATGAAGGTCCGAGATGACTCCTTAGAATTTCATCATAAGTATAGTATAAATAATGTGTGGAAAATAGACCCATAAGTTATAAAGTTTAAAGGAATCAACAATCCAAAACTCTAAGTACCAAAATATAACATGGAAACATTTATTTAACTCAGTCTAGGATGCTTCTAATAATATGAAAAAAATCCTATACCGGAACGTGGCCTAAAAAAATACCACAATTTGAAATTAATCCAATGTTCAACTAAAAGAATAAACATAACCATCCGAAAGATGGATGGCTCACCACTTGCTAGATATTATCCCAAGTGAAATCCTAATGTTGAAGCAAATCATGAGGTTGAGCTTCAGAACCTACATCATGAAAGGATGTAGCGTCCGGAGACGGTTTGTACGATGAGTACTGAAATGCAACTCACAGAAAGGGAACCAAAGCAGTTTATATTAGAGTTATGCAATTTCATATCACAAGCTCATAATAAGGATAATAATATGTAAGTGACTCAAAGCATAAAAGAGAAAAAATAATTAATTTGAAAACCTTTGATTTTGGACTATGTAGTTTATACCGATATTAAGTAACCTATGGGGTTATATGGGTCCAGTCTGTATCGAAATGGTGGAGTTCTAATCCATGCTAACCGCATGGACTGAAGTAGTCACATTTTGGCCTTCATATCATAAACATAATTTCATACGAAGTTCATCCTTCGTTCAGGACAAGATCTCCTACGTCATTAAATTTGATTTTTGGTGTTGGTCACGAGGACTACACCTTGTTGGTGAAGCTACACTGTCCTTTTTGATCCCAATCAAAAAATTTTCCTTACGTTTATTCATGGAGTCTTTCTTTAAGGCATTCATATTTGGTATTTATACAAAGATTTTCAAGTCGGGGTATCATGCCAAGGAAATCATAATCATAAAGCATACCTTGACTCCTTAACCCCATCATTCAAAACATAACCATATTCATTATTATATTGCATAAAATTCTCAAAGCAAGTATAAATTTCAGCATTTTCGATATTTCAAAATGATGGAGTGTCATCTCTGTTCATCATTTTAATTCAAGACCTTTTCAAAGTACTTGAAAGTCATGATTTCAATCATTCATAACATTTATTGTTTTGAAATTCATATAATGGAATGCATCTTTTCAATCATTATGTTCAAATCTCCGAAATCCTCCACAAGTGGTTATAAACAATTTATTAGAAGACAAAAAATTAATATTTGATGTTTGTAATGGAAATTTTCAACCCTAACTTCAAAACATACACAAAATAAGCATAACGATAATAAAATTGACATTTTAGGGTAGTAGTTAATGTACAGAGTGTTTAACATGCCTTTTTAATGAAGGAATTTAAGAAAATCTTGAATCCTTATCCTTAACCTTGGAGCTGTCCCTTATCTTGATATCGATATGAAGACTTTCTTGACTAGAATTCGTTCCACATACCCTTGATGACAAATCTGGTGAGACAACGTTAAGAAGAAACTATAATATTTGAATCTTCTTGAAACTCTAGGATTGAGAATTTGGAGTTTTGGAAGAGAAGATGAATTAGGGATTTGGGAATGATTCTCATACCTTGGAATGATTTTGGGGATTAAAAACGGATTGCAGAAGTTCATAAGGTGAAAGGACCATTTTGCCCTTGATTTAATATAAGAACAATGAAATTTTACATCTGATAAGGGAGGGGGTGCATCGAAGGCCAATTGCATGGCCCCAGCCATGACTCATACGTCCAATCACGTGGCATCAACTTTTTCTCGCATGGCCATCTTGCACCTTGCACAGTGTCTCGCTAAAATGCCCATAACCTTTTACTTCAAACTTGGATTGATGAATGATCAGTTGGGTTGGAAACAAGACTCAAAGACCTTTCATTTGGTAGTTAGTAGGCCACCTAAACCATCATATTCTAGGAGTAATGGTCGTTGTAAGTTGAATCAAGTAAGAACATGTACTAAAACTCAATCGGTAGGAGAAAACTCAATCGGTAGGAGAATTCTCAACTCTACTTTGATCTAGGAGATTTCTATGACCTCAATTCATCTCCAAAGTTATTCCCACACTAAAGAACTGATTTTCACACTTTTATCTAAATAGAAATTATTGGGTTCAGTTCTATACACATATGAAGGACGGTTCAAATTCTAGCCCGAGAGTGTTGGGTGCTACAATCTTATAGCTGCATTTGATGTTAAATATGAAAGCTTCAAAATTATTTGAATTGTCGATTGAATCTACATGGCTGAGCAGTTACGAACTGGCAGATTTGAAGGGGAAATTAGCAGTCATAGATAACGGAAAAGGATTAAGTGGATACATCGACTTGTGGATTTTAGAGCAGACTCCTAATAGAGAATGGGAGAGACATATCATTAGCTATCCTTCAATAGCAACGACATACAATACGGATTTATATAATTCAGCACGTACCGCACTGGAAGATTGTATCCGTGAACTTAAAGTCAAGTGTGTTACATTATTCATCTTACGATATCACAAGAAAGAGTTGGAGGGAATTAGAAATCAAGGGGATTTCTGAGGAGAGCTGCACCAAACGCATATATAGTTATGTCGAAAGACTCGTGAGTGGTTTTATGTCCTCTTTCCTTGCTCTTTTATATTTCCAAATACCCCACTTTGTGGTAAATCAATGGACAGATGATTAACTAATAGTCTCTCTGATATTGTCATTCTTTGTCGTTTGATATATGATTGCTTATTTTGCCTTGTTTTGGTAGCTTTCTACTTGGAATAAGTAATTCTATGTCTCAGTTGACAGTTTATATGCCTATAGCATCCACAAATTCTAAAAAAATACATTCTTAATTATCTCATAATTTAAAAGAAGGTGGAAGCTCACGTGGAATTGTCAAATTTTGTATCCTTTACAACTGAGAGTTGTGCTGCTGAATTGTTTTGAACTGCTCAAGCAGTATTCTGATATCTTCATCCATGGCTGTGCTGCATCTCAGCGCAATTCTACAGAATTCGTGTCACAATGATATATTGGCATATTGTGCATTCAGAAGAAGCTGACCACGATGAGCCTTGAGAGTTTGAAATTTCAACCGTAATAAACACACACATATGCAACTGATCAGTGAAGAATGTTAAAAAAGCACTGATGGCCCCCAATGGTGGTGCAAATCATAGATGTTAAAATTCTCTGCGCTCGCTCGTTAAGAAAGGGCATGTAACATGCCAAAATTCAAGGACACATATGTCTGTCAATCGACAATACCAGTCAGGGGCGGATCTATGTAGGTGGATGGGGGTGCCACGGCACCTGCACTTCTCGGTCGAAACCTGTATGTTTATGTATATATTTGTATATATGTATCAGTTAAAGTACAATTATTATGCTTGGCACCCACTCTACAAAGTGAGCTGACGGTGCAAGTGGTTGGGATGACTAGCAACGCGGGTTCGAACCCTGCTTAGGACTCTTTTTTAGATTGATTTTTAGCATTATACTTTCTGTTTTCTCATTAAAAAATCGAACTGACCCTTTTTAACAAAACCCTTAATGATACCAATTAGGCAAGCCTTCATGCCATACCAACTTTTGTTGATATATATAACTATAGTTTACTCTGTGAATATTGACTCCACTATCCTAAAATATTGTATGGAGTACGTTATTGTTCAAAATAGGGTGGCACTCGGAGCTTCCAAATCCTGGATCCGCCTTTGCTACCAGTTCCGAGCGAACAAATTCTGCCTTACATGCAAAGTTGCTCAACTATATATAAGTTATGATGGATGGGTAAGTCTCTGTACCATTTATTCCGCTCGTGTAAAATTAGTTGTAAGTTGTTATGTATTGGCAAAAGTTGCATATATTGTCCAATTGTTCACAACTTTTTCCTCTACTTTATAAAGAGATTCTTATAATCCACAAAATAGTATGCCATTGAATTATTGTAGAAAAACTACTATTGAATAGCCAGTCAATACAATTGAAAAGCACTGCCCAGTAGGCTATACATTCTGCAACACTTGCCTCATAGACAAAACTAGACAAAACTAGCATATGCGCATAAGACAACTAGATTTTGATAGGTAACCAAAGTTCTGCCCTGTAATTTTATTGAGCTGCAGTCATATAATAAAGCTTTTGTTTAGCAGGGAAAAAGTTGCAAGACCATTCCTTAAGGTATCCTATTTCTGCAATTAATTCAGCCAATCATATATTATTTGTCATTTCAATACTTTGAATCATTCACTTAACACAATTATTTTCATGTTATGATGTCATGAGAAAAAGCAGCAGGAATGCTGAACTTCGATTACAATTGGATGGCTATGTGAACTAATTCCAAGAACATTAGCTGATCTAGAACAACTGTCTCCTCCAAGATCAACAACAAGACTGGTTACTAGTAGCTGTTGAATTTTGGAAGAACATCTACTTGGAGAACCATTGGCGTGATAAATGACATCATAACCAGCTGAATACCATTGGCACCATCAGCTTGATTCCCATATTAGTGTGTTGACCGTTGGAGTTTGAACAGTAGTAGAGCCATCATAAACAAATACAGAACTCCATCAGGCCTCATCCCACCCTTCGTCAAGATCACAGAAACTTCTACAACTGTCTCTTGTTATTTTCTAGCAGTAATAGCAATCTGTTATAATCCGTGGACATTGTACAGAGCACCCATATGTACTCTGAAGAAAGAAGATTAAGAGGGGTGTTGGCATATTCACCAACACCCCAATGCACAATATCGTAATTAGTTTCAATTATTAATATTCATCCTGGTACCTTTTTATGAAGATACATGGTGCAACAACTCTTCCATAGCATTTTCCTAATGGACAATGTCCTTCGATACGCCTCAAGAGAAATTATTCTCTTCTCCGGATTATTATATATTTCTTATATACATGATGTGACAAATATTTCATAGAATTTCCTGAAAGGGATCGCTCACGTTACATAAAATATTCAGCCAGTTTTTCATTCATGGACGCCACATATTTCTGGTTGGTAAAGGTGGAAACAAGGAAATCTAAATGCTAAAATTTCCTTCATTTTCTCCAATGTATTAATACTGAGACAAATTGTGAACCTAGACTGCCACGAGATAGACATGTATGATCTTTGTGAGTTGTTTCCCTCTTAACAATCACTGCCAGTGGATAACAATCGATGTAGCACATTATCAATAATTAGACACAGTGGGTACAAGATATAAATTATTGAGACCTTGAATTAGCTAACTACTCTGAGATAATGCGTGAGACGAGATACGTAACTATTTCATTGTTTCTAAGTTAGAACTATTCATACCTTTAATTTTACCAATTTCAATAGCCAAGCCGTTAATACTTCCATTCAAATGATTGAATCCAACTATTGGGATCAACATGTGCTACTTGGTAATGTTCAAACTCACTGATCTATATAATAAGGCATAAGTTAAACTGCAACAGATTCTTCCCACCACACTACTCTAAGAAAAACAGAGGAACCAATGAAATGGCTCCAAGATTGTCTCCTGTTTCATGGATGCTTGCAAAGTCAACAGAGACACCTCTATTACTTTGAAACTTATCCTATTCTTCTTGTGCTAGTACTACACTATCACCATAGATTTCGATCGACTGAATGTATTCCTACAACTTTTATTTTTTCAACTATGAAATTTTATCTCAGAAAGTCACTTAATTTTATTTCAAAAGTTACTCTAACTATAATTATTTTATTGAGAAAGTCACTCAACCTATTTAATTATTTTTTACTTAAATTTACTTATATTGAATTTTTAAATGACCCTTTTATCTTTATTTCCCTAAATTAATATTTCTTCCCTCATTTTTCTCATTTTTCTTCTGCTTCTCACTTTCTCCTCTTTAAGTTACCATGTATTTCTCCTCACGCCCTCTATCTCAATTAAGGGCATCTCAAATTGAAAGAGTTGGTTTGGGCTTTATGAGGTCTAGTCCATATGGAAGAAAATCAGACGTGCTAAATTATTTGGCTAGGAAGTAAAATAGGAGAGCTAGCAAAATTTGTGGAGGATACATTTTATATTTATTTGTCCTTTTACAATTTTGTTCATGGAGCCGAAGTTTGGTCTTCTTCATTGTAAAACTATCCCAAGTTTGGACATCTACAAAAGGATGACCATTCTTCATTGTAAAACCATCCCCAAAATCATGGTTAATCCATTATACGAGCAGAAATTATCCATAGGACTATGCATGAATAGAGAAATTTTATTCGCTGCATACACAAATTTTGGATTCGTGAAGGTGTAGTACTACAGCCCACCATCTATGTTACGATACGACATCGGATCATTGAATAGAATACCACTAGATGGGGGAAGCTTAGAAGATGGGAAAATAAGAGTGTTAGCAGGACTGTAAGACTCTATCTAGACACATTGAAAGAGCTCCTCACTATATTTCTTTGAGATAAAAGCAAACCTTCACTCGTTCTAGATGCTGCTAAACCCAAAAAATAGGAAAGTGTAATGTCTCGGGTGTTTAAACGCCTAAATAGAGCTAAAAAAGAGCTTATGTGATCCCTAGATCGAGTATAAATCACACAGGGATGAGTTCGAAAGCGTTGGGGGTAATTTTAGGAATGAAAAAAAATATCATACATCGCATAGGTGAACCTGTACGATAGGCCCACATTGCTTGGACCACCGCAGAGGGCTACAGCCTCAACCACGCGATGATCCTACGCTACGAGGGGGCTGCCTCGCATTGGGCCTCACGCTGTGAGAAGTGGGCCACACTTCCAGACATGCGCCACACCCCCTGGTTTCATCAACGAGACTTCGTTTTAATATTATTTCAGCGGTGTTTGGGTCTTTCACCCCCTCAAAACATTTTCTATTCACCCAAATCGTCATTAAGTTCCTAAAAATGGCTTTTATTACTTCTAATCACTCTAGAAAGATCCCCAAATCACTAGAGAATAGAATTATCTAGGATTCAAGTTTCTTTAACTCTAAGGGTCAAGTTGCATCAATTTTCTTTAGCGAAGAGGTATGTAGAACAACCTTACTATCCATGGGCTTGAAATTTATGTTTTTCTAAACTCTAAATTAGTAAAACCCCAAAAATCTAAGTCAATAGTAGAACCATGATTTGTAACACCCCAACATAGGATAAGGAGTCCCACACCGGTAAGCCACAAGAGATATGTTGGGTGTATATAAGTAAGCAAACCTGGCTCCCTAGTGACGTATTTTAAAGCCATGCGGTTCTAGGCCCAGATCGGACAATATCACTAGTGAGCTGGGCTAAGGGGTCTTTCAGGCCTTCGTGGTTTGGGATGCCTGTCGCAGCTAGGGCCTTAGCTTGGGTGACAAGAATAGTATTAGAGCTGCTCTTGCGTCAGCCCTGTCGATGTGGGATAAATTTCAAACTGAGTTTAGAAAAATCCCGATTAGGTAGGGAAAACCTCAGTCTTGAGTCTAGAAAAATCCCATTCGATGGGGTATACCTTAGCGAGAACGCTGAGTCCTTAAGGGGGAATGTATGTAACACCCCAACTTTGGATAAGGAGTCCCACATAGGCAAAATATAGGAGAGATTAGTGACACATTTTAAGGCCGTGTGGGTCTAGGATCAGAGCGGACTATATCACTAGTGGGATGGGCTAATGGGTTTCTCAGGACTTCGTGGTTTGGGATGCCCATCACTGTCAGGGCCTCGGGTCGGGTCGTGACATAATTCAAGTACATACAAATTCAAACTCATGCTGTTTTAGATTTATAGGTGATTTAAACATATATTAAGGTCACAACTAGCTCCTAGCTTATAGAAAAGTCAAAATATTCCTTACTAATTGAATTCTTGAGAAGAATCTTGTCATAGTCAACTTCAAACGAGTATACCTTCTAGACTACTAAGTGTTTTTGATCTCAAAACCCACCAAAATATATATAACTTAACAAGATTTCTAACGCCTTAATCAAATATCGGAGTAAAATGATATATCCAATTTACTGAAGCACTGTCAAAGCTTCTAGTGATGTTGACTCATTATCAGGCCGCTACGAGTCATGGGGTGACTCATTGTCACGGTAGTAGGGAAAAAATTTGTGTCCCAAATGAGGACTTAGTCTAGGACTCGTCCCTAGACCCAATTGGTCATGACCAAACTCGTCGGGATTGATACCAAAAACTTTTCAGATGATTTTAAAGGGGTTGTTTGGTCTTTTCCCACTCCTTTAACCCAAAAACTACAATTTTTCAGCTTCTATAAAAGGTATAAATCTATTTAATCACCCCAAATACCTCATTATTTTATCCAAACTCATTCCAAGTCAGAAAATCAGTGATTTAACTCTCAAGCAAGCTTAAGCCTAGGTTTTTTCTCAAAGACAAATTTCCATGACTTCAGTCCAATATTTTATCTGTCTAGGAATGTGGGGTATTAAATAAGGGATTCTTTTCACCCTTATGCCCAAA